>NC_071102.1:47162500-47172500 GCF_024256425.1 Clarias gariepinus | reverse complement strand
CAGAAATTGTTTGGTTATGCAAAGCAATTGTTTCAGCAGCTGTCTGAGTGGCTGGTCTCAGACGATCTTGGGGGTGAACCTGCTGTATGTGGAGGTCCTGGGCTGGTGTGGTTACACGTGGTCTGCGGTTGTGAGGCCGGTTGGATGTACTGCCATATTCTCTGAAACGCCTTTGGAGACAGCTTATGGTGGAGAAATGAACATTTAATGCACGAGCGACAGATCTGGTTGACATTCCTGCTGTCAGCATGCCAATTGCATGCTCCCTCAATGCTTGTGGCATCTGTGGCATTTTGCTGTGGGACAAAACTGCACATTCCAGGGTGGCCTTTTATTGTGGGCAGTATAAGGTACACCTGTGCACTACTCATGATGTCAAATCAGCATCTTGATGTGGCACACCTGTGAGGTGGGATGGATTATCTAAGCAAAGCAGAAGTGCTCACTATCACACATTTAGACTGATTTGTGAACAATGTTTGAGAGAAATGGTAATATTGTGTATCTGGAATGAATTTTAGATCTTTAAGTCCATCTCATGAAAAATCGGAGCAGAAACAAAGGTGTTGCTTTATATTTTTGTTGAGTGTAAATAGGAAATACAAGGTGTATATTTTAAATGAATAAAACAGTCAGTGACGTGCTATTATAGGAAAATTATCAACACATGAGTGGTGACAGTAGCACTGGTTCGCTCAGTAGTTTACTGTAACACACACCGATAGTGTTTATTACTGTGTGTATTCACTTTAACAGGTGTATTGTGCTGTGTGTTAGGGGTTTTACTCTTCTTGGCAAAGGCGACCGACTCTTCTGTATCTTCTATTTTGTTAAAGGCACTGTGGGAGGAGTGAGGGTTAAATGTTACACCGTGTTAATTAGATTATAGTAATTATGAACCAACTCACAGACACACTAAAGCATCAAGCATGAAACACTGAAAAAAAAACTGCGTACACATCTACACCAACACTCAAAAGTTTATACACCCATTTTAGTTTCAATTGCATTTTATATATAGTGATGTCACAAACAGTCATTGTCACAAAGCAGCTTTACGGAATCAGTATGAAATGTGTGAGAAAATATGTATAATTCATAATGATTTTTTCAGAAACATCAGGAACATCTTTCCTGATGTTTATTTCTTTCTACACTGTAAAACAATACTGAAGGCGTTTATTATCCAAAACACACAATAATCTCCTCTGAACAGTTGATATTGAGATGTTTATCTGCTCCTTCTGCTGAGGCTGGTGACTCTAAATGAACTTCTCCTCTGCAGCAGAGCTCAGTTTAGGTCTTCATAAGAGACAGTTTCATTATGGAGCTTGATGGGTTTTACAAATAAAATACTACTTGACAATACTATTGTTGCAAGAACTTTTCCGGAAAGGCTGACCTTAATGCCTTAAAATAACAACTGACTGTGTTGTTACTTAATGACCTAATGACATATAAGAGTGTAGAAAATAAATCGAAACCTTTGACTGGTACTGTACACCAGTACCTGTCCAGAACCAGCACTGTCCAGCTTGTCCAATTAGATGTTCACTTCCGTTTTGCTTAACAGAATATTTTTCATAAATCAGTTCCTTCAAATATCCAAACCTTATAAACAAATATTGCTGGCTTATAAATGCCACAGAAACACAGGGCTTGTTTTTATTGCGTGCTTCATTTAAATTTTATGAGTTCCGCCTTGTGACTATGAGGCCTCCAAACTCAATTACTCCTTTAAAAAAAACTTTAATTATCTGAAGCAATCGAGCTGCGAAGCATGCACTGTTATTAACATGAGATCGCATGTCATAAATGTGCAGAATTAATATTCACTGTTCAAAACATGAAATGTATTTCCTCAAAAGACTCATTTCTGTCTGTTTGTTTTCCCTTTTTTTCTTACAGACACTTAACTGGCAGACCTGCACAAATATCTTGCCATTTCAAGCCACCTTTGAAGAAGAGTGAGGTGAAAAGGTCAGAGGTCATGAGTCACATCATTGAAGATTGATGTTATAAGGCTATAATGTGAAGCATTTAAAATGGGGACGTTGTTTCACACTTTCTGTCTCCTACAGCATTGAATGCCCTGAGGACATCCATTTCCTGAAACTGTGACTTTCTTTGGCTACCTCTCGATTGAGGCCATGATTTCCTTTTTAAAGTGCTAATCTCTTTTATTTTTGCTCTTAGTCAAAGAAAATCCAATTCATCCTCAGACCAAAATGGCCACTAGAAGATCCAGCCTTTCTAAATCCTCTTCCCAAGCCTTGCCATTCATTTTTCTTGGCCTACTTTTTCTCGCACTACCAACATTAGTGAGGGGTGACTGCTGGCTTATCGAGGGCGATAAAGGATATGTGTGGCTGGCGATCTGCAGCCAGAACCAGCCACCATACGAAACAATCCCCCAGCACATTAACAACACTGTGCACGACCTGCGTCTAAATGAGAACAAGCTAAAGGCCATCTTTTACAGCTCCATGAGTCGTTTTACGAATCTCACTGATCTCAATCTCACCAAAAACGAGATCTCCTACATTGAGGATGGTGCTTTTGCAGGACAGGCTAACCTTCAAGTGCTACAATTAGGCTACAACAAGCTAACAAACCTTACGGAAGGGATGCTACGAGGCCTGGGAAGAATGCAGTGCTTGTTTTTGCAACACAACCTCATTGAGGTGATTGCCACCAATGCTTTTTGGGAGTGTCCCAGTCTGAGCAGCCTTGACCTGTCCTCCAACAAGCTGGCCAGGCTGGACCACTCCACCTTCACAGTTCTCGGACGTCTAATGGTGTGTGAGCTGGCTGGAAATCCTTTTCACTGTGGCTGTGAGCTGTATAGCTTCCTCAACTGGCTGGATGCCTTTAATAATGTCACACACACTTATGACAGGCTGCAATGCGAAACCCCGAAGGAACTCTCTGGATATCCTTTACTAAGTCCAATGGCTAGCCACATTCGCAACGCCCACTCTATCTTATCATCTATTTGCAAAGATGGAGTCATTATTCCTGGAATGACCTCCCTGCCTCCAGATTTGGATTCTTCTGGAATAGGTCCGGATATCCCTGACCAGATGGGACCATACCATCAACCCACAACCTCATCAACTGCGATTCCATCCTATAGCCCTAGCATCAGGCTGCATTCTGTTTCTCTTTCATCAGCCTCGTTACTGGTTCAGATCCCTCGACCTTACAGCAAGATGTACATCCTAGTGCAGTACAATAACAGCTATGTGTCTGATATTATGAACCTTAAGAAAAAGAAAGAGATAGTCACACTTAACACACTGAAACCCCACACAGATTATACTTTTTGTGTAGCCTCAATTCGTAACTCACAGCGCTACAACCACACTTGTTTAAATTTTGCCACAAGATCTCCAGGACCTGATGATCTGCGTGCTGGGCCGTCGACCACCACCCACTACATAATGACCATTCTGGGCTGTCTGTTCGGCATGGTCATCGTGTTGGGTTTGGTGTACTACTGCCTACGCAGGCGGCGGATTCAGGAAGAGAAAGAGAACTCTATAAGTGTTAAGAAAACTATCCTAGAAATGCGGTATGGCCCTGAGGCAGCAGCTGCAGCTGCCAAAGACCCCTCAGTTCTGCAAAAACTCCAGGAACAAGTTCACCATCAGCACTTCCACAGCAAGTTGCCCCAGTCCACATCCTCTAGCATGGGGATGCTTCACAGTTCTGCCAACACCAGCTCCTCTCGGCTCTCCACACTTCCCCAGGCTGACAAGTTGTCCACTGCTTTCTCTGAGGCTATGGCCAGCAGTAAGGGAAACTACATGGATGTACGAGGGGAAGAACGTATAAAGGATGGAGCTATGCCAGTTTTAGAGGATGAGATAAGGAGGGAAGTTAATGGAATCGATACAGGAGAAGAGGACTCAGATGATGCTGGCCGAGGATCAACATCTGAGATCTCTACCATCGCAAAGGAGGTGGACAAAGTGAACCAAATCATTAACAACTGCATAGATGCGTTAAAGCTGGACTCAGGAGTTACAGCCACTGCAGCTGAAAACACCTCTTCTTCACCCCCACCATGTAGCAGCTCCTCCAGAGGACTCATTCCACTTTCTCCAATACCAGCAGATACATGTCCAATTATGTCTTCTCCTAAAATCCCCCATCTACCCCCTGTGCCTCTAGTCATGCCTCTGTCAGAAAGACCAGGAATCAGTGGAGGAGGTTTTTTATCCCCACCCTACAGAGACCCGCCTCCTGTTACAGCAGCACGGCCTTTACAGCGGCAGCTGAGTGCCGATGCAGCTGTTGTTGCTCTCAATGTGAAGAACCGTTGCAGTGGCTCCTCTGGAGCACCCAGTAAGACTACTCGTGTCTTTAGCTTGGATGTTCCTGAACCTCGGAGTCCAGATTCCTGCAAGTTTCCAGAAAAAGCCAGTCCTGTTCGGTGCGGGGAGCCCCTTGATAGGCTCCCTCTGGTGGGGGTTCAAGGGGGCAATAACAGCAGGGGAGAAGGTGGCAACGGGGGAGGAGGGGGAGCCGGTGGTGGCAGTGGTGGTTCGGGTGGATGTGGTGGTGTAGTTCCAGCTCAACAGCACCTCCTGGAGGTGCACCCAGACTACCACTGCTCAGAGCACCGACACTCCTTCCCCGCTCTCTACTATGAGGGTGCCGCCGACTCCCCTGCCCAGAAAGCTTCTTTCCTAAAGCCCCTCTCTCGCACCAAGAGAGACACTGCCTATTCCCAGCTCTCGCCACGGCACCACAACTACTCTGGATACTCCTCCAGCCCAGAGTATTCATCTGAGACCACTTTGAAGATCTGGGAGCGTTTTCGTCCTTACAAAAAGAGCCCTCGTCAGGATGCCTACATAGCAGCCGGACATGCACTTAGAAAGAAAGTGCAGTTTGCGAAGGACGAGGATTTGCATGACATTCTTGACTTTTGGAAAGGGGTGTCTGCACAGCAGAAACTGTAATTCTATTGAGAGGCACTATGGCACACGGCTGCAGAGAAGAGGGACGTGATTCTTGAGAAAGCTAAGTACTTTGGTCTTCAAGTGCATCCACAGAGACAAGTGTTTGAATGAAATCTGGATTACACAGAGTACCATGAATAGATCATCAATTGGTCAGAATTGCACAGAAAACTGGGTGCTTAAGGAGAGTTCAGAATGACCAAATTTTATTGCTGAAACTTTTTCTTTGTTTTGGTTATCGTCATTCCAGTTTAATTGTGAAAAAAAACATGCTCAAGTAAGCGATAAGTGGTTTTTGTGTTATCTCAAATAAGTTTAGGGACAACAGTAAGGCTTGATATTTGGTTAATTGTTCTCAGCTTTAATTGAATAGATAAATAGCAGGTTTGAATTTAGCACAGGGCAAATTCTGAAAGCGTGCTCCATCTGTTCACCCGCTCCATTCAATCCAAGCATGTTCACTGACTCGTGACATCTACACATGTTTCTTTCAGTGAATTGGGCTTGCTTTTCATTGCACAGGCAGAGAATTACTGATACTTTACATTCAGGAAGCGTAACAGCTCATATTGTTTATTTATTTATTTGTCCTCTCTTGTAGCACAGCTAGTTCTAATTTATTGCTTTCCACATTTTTGCCTGGGGGATTCGCTATTCATTTGTGATTCCCGGAACGAATGCTACCAAAATGTAAGAGGACTGTAGGGGATTTGAGTGAACAAAGATGAAATTAATAAGAGGATTTTGGGTGTGACAGTGCTCTGTCAGACAAGACACGGGCTTTAAGAAACAGCAGCCTTCGATTTGTACAGTTGTACATCGTAACACAGATACTTATGCTAATGCAAATGCTATGTTTTTGTCATTACTCTGACATGTGTGTTATTTCCAGTTAGTTCTGTGTTGAACGATGCATAAGATGGATGCTAATCTAATGTAGTCTTATTCTTTTAATTGGAATGAGATTGAAAAACTAGTCGTGAGTATTGTGAATATTGATTGTCCAGCTGCAGTAAGTCAACAAGATTTACTAACATTATCTGAGGATTTTATATTAATATTATTGATTATAATTATTTCAATGACCCGGCATGATTGAATACATTTTCTTCTCTTACTGCATTCCTTCTAATCCTATAGCAACTTACACTATCTCTACTTGGAAATTACTTTAAATTTTTATAAAAATAAAGCACTGTTACACAGAAAACTTAGAGAACCTTATCCAGCGTAACCGGGTAAATGACCCATTTGAAGGTAAGGTGTTAATTTGTAAATGTGCTGATATTAACACTGCCACACTCAACATGAGATTAGAATTAATTGTGCATGATTTCAGTGGGGTCAGTACCCATAATGCACCTCAGGAGTCTCCAAGTCGTCCCTAGATGACTGAAATACCAGGAGACCAGGAGGTGCTGGTGATAAGTGGACTAATGAATAAATCATTTGACCAGAATCACACAACAGGCTTCCCAATATGAACTCGGTTCGCTAATGCAGGAATTAATAGTGCTAGCTTGCTTATTAGCTTAGCTTAGTTGTGTTGCGAAAGGTAAAACTTCTGTACTTTCTAGACATCTGACAGTGAACTCACTGTGGTCAGGTTTCAGCCTGGTTAATTACTGTATATTGATCTTTTTGACAAGTGTGTTCAGGGCTTCTGGCATTTAGGACAGTCTGAAATACATCCACCGCAGGTGAAAAAAGTCAGCATGGTGTACGGTGCATACGGATCGATATGGCATAATTGAGAATTGACACAGCCAAAAACCAACAGAGCCAGAATTCCCCTGAGCTCTATTTCTAAACTAAAGTCATCTTAGAGAGTCTAAAGGATGGGTCAGGCTCTGGAGTCATTTCCACCTTAAACAAGTTTCTGTAATTGGATATAAGACCTGGCCGGCGTTACATTGCCCTTACATCAGAGGTAATAAGATTTAATCCCAACATTAATGCGCACGCTTAGCGGGAAGCTAATTCACGCTGTGTAAGATTAAAGCATTGTGTTCATTTTCCTCTTCGGGTTAAATATATAAAACGCACTGGCAGGATTAATGCTGCTACAATGAAATGTAATATGATTATAGTGAAGTTCATTTTCAATTCTCGAATCTGGTCGTTACCCAGAATGCATTTTTGGTGGATGAATCGAAGCACTGCTCAGTGCTTGCATAAGTACCCTGATACACCAACCACACCATCGAGATCGAGTTGAGCTGAGAGTCGCTTTGCACAAACCTTCAGCATTTGTGTAAAGATTAATAAAACTCCACATCAGCGCCCACTAGTCATTATTTACATTTAGGCATTTGGCAGACGCTCTTATCCAGAGCGACTTACAAAATCGCATTATCATAGTCCTATAGAAAGCATGAACCCCTCCCGAGCCGTTTAGTGTGACAGTAAGCCAAGCCGTGCTAATCACCATGTTAACACACGTGTCTTTAAAGGCTGTGTGCAGACCTGAAGCGGTTTCACACCCGAGTCTGCACCAGGACCGACTCACAGGTTTTCCTTTTGATCTGTGGATGCTGCAGAGTGCACGAGATTCATCCCTTACTCTTTTTTTTCTGCAGTTTTTAGCGTCATAATCTCTTTCTTCTCTTGGAAGATTTCCTGCCAAAAAGATTTGTTTTGGGATTTTCCACTTGTACGACTTAAAACAGGAAGTAGCACGGCAAGCCAAACCAATCACGTCACTTGACGTGCAGTGCCAAGAGCCACACTGTATGTTTTGTCCTTTTTAATAGCTTTTAAACGTCCTAACTCTGGAAAAACAGAATCATGTTGGATCACTGTTTCAATGAAGACAGTGTTTAATTTAAAGGAGAAGGTACGGTAGGTGAACTGGACTTGAACTGAGATAGTGTAGGTATTTTGCTCATGGCACTGACGCTTTAATGCAGATGATAAGGTGAGGTTAACAGTGGGAGAGGTTCAGGGTCTGAGGTTTGACTTGGTGTACGGGTCCTGATGAGGCTCGACTTGTGCCTGACGGTGTGGTGTGTCAGGGTGCTTTGCTTTAAACACTCCAAGTACTACAACATCAGCTGATTAAGGCAGCACTGTAAAACCCAGGTTCAAAGCTGATGTTCCGATCTCCTGCTGATCCAAAACTAATCGCACCCCAGAGTTCTGATGATGTGCGTCAGGGTCCTGAATCTCCCTCACACTACTTACAAGCTACCGGATGCTAACTGTGACACAAAATTAAAGAACAATCTACTTCATATGGTGGAATTACACACTGTACACACACGCACACACACACACACTGCACACACACAATGTACACAGACTTGATGCATATACTTTTGTACAAACCTCATGTCTTATAGATGATGTTTACAGAGACTTGTGATCTTAAGTGCTTCTTTAGAACGAGGATCTCAGAGAGAGGAGTACCACACACTGAGAAAACACAAACTATTGATTAATTGATTGATTTTGATCTATTAATTTGTTGATTTATTTATATACCTGTAAACCTATTTGAGTAATTCTGCATTTATTGCTCTTTTGAATCTAATGATCTGTTAAAGACTTACACAAAATGTCTGTTTTTTCCCATAATGCCCTCCTGATTATAAATTAAATATGAATCATAGTTAAATATAAATATTAAATTATTAATGCACAAACACTGTTAACACGGCTATTAATTTGCTCTCAACAAGTCTAACACTGCGTAAATGAGAGTGTGTGTGTGTGTGTGTGTGTGTGTGCAGGTGAGGGTTCCTCGGCTCATCCAACTGGAGAACGCTTTACCGTTTAACCTAATGGCAGAGGTTCCCTTTTAGAGAAAGTATTACGTAGAACATCTTTGGAAACTGTGTGTGTGTGTGTGTGTGTGTGTGTGTCCTTTACGACCTTCCCCCCTCACAGATGAATTAGCGTGTAATGTTTAGCATTAGCGAGGGAATGAGGCTGTTATTTGTGTAGCCCTGGGCGTCTCTCTGTATTTGACAGTAACACAGCTGTAACATTTCCTCCGTCGGCTTTAATCTCCTCTCTACTCGTCTGCAGCCGCAAATGCTCACAAATAAAACCGGTTATTTTATTTCTCTTTTATTTTTTATCGTCTTTTTTCCTCACTGCAAGCAGGTTAGTGTGAGGTTGGACTCAAGTGACTCGCTGCTCTGATATTAAATTAAATTTTCCAGAAAATCTGGTAAGAGAAAGTCACGGTGATGTCATGTCCTTAAACAAGTTTTATTTGGGATTGTTTGCTTGTTGTCTGTCTGTTTGTTTGTTTGTTTGTTTGTTTGTTTATAGATTGGTAATGTCCACCTGTAATATTCTCAGTTGGTCCACAATCTCCAACCAAACTAAATAAATGTCCATTTATTTGGACAGGGTAGCGGAGTGCAGGACTTTATTATATTCACCTGTACCTTAAGTTAAGTTTCATTAGCGCGTCTATTCAGGGTCAGTCCTTCCGTTACGGCTTGTCGTCCTGGACTGTTTTACTTAACTGTCATCATCGTCCCCAAATGTGGGTGTGTGTTTTTAGGTCACTTAAAAAGGTTGTCTTTGCCATAGATGTGATTAGCATTAGCATTAGCCGTAGCTCCTAGCCAAGGTTTGGTTTTCAGGTTCCTGTTTGTATTTAATATTTGTTTTTATTATAGTATTTCCATCTAATTTAATAAATCCCATCTGCAGTTTCCTGCCTTTCCTGCCTCTCCTCCATACGTTTAGGGTCCGAATGAGAAAAGATACAATATTTATTAGCACCTAATAAACAGACCCTACAACACCATACACAGAGTTTACACTTAACCAAATATAGCAAGTTCCTGTGTGTGTGCGCGCACATGAGATGTGTTTCTTATACAGTAAACCCATTTTAAAAGCTCAAATTAAGAAACTGTTATACTTGTGATGGTAAAAAGTGTTCAAGTCGTGAGCTTTATATCTGACTCCAGTCTGCTCCGTCCTGGATTTGATTAAATCCAATTTTTTTTTATTTCAGGGCCAGGTTCAGCTACGAGTAACAAGCAAATGAAGAAAAGAAATATATATTA
>NC_071102.1:47112500-47157500 GCF_024256425.1 Clarias gariepinus | reverse complement strand
ATCAACACCTTCACGGCCCCCCTATCCACACCCTTACTGCGCCCTTTATCAACACCATCACCACCCCTCCCTCTATCAACACTCTCACTGCTCCTCTACCTACACCCTCACTGCCCCATCTATCAACACCCTCACGCCACCTCTATCAACACCCTCACAACCTCTTTATCAACATCCACACAACCCCCCTATTAACATCCACACAACCCCTCTATCAACACCCTTACCGCCCCTCTATCAATACCCTTACTGCCCCTCTATCAACACCCTTACCGCCCCTCTATCAATACCCTCACTGCCCCTCTATCAACACCCTCACCGCCCCTTTATCAACATTTACACAACCCCTCTATCAACACCCTTACCACCCCTCTATCAACACCCTCACCACCCCCTCTATCTATACCCTCACCAACGCACTATCAATATCCTCACCGCCCCTCTATCAATACCCTCACCAACCCCTCTATCAACACCCTTACCGCCCCTCTATAAATACCCTCACCAACCCTCTATCAATATCCTCACCGCCCCTCTATCAATACCCTCACCAACCCCTCTATCAATACCCTCACCAACCGCTCTATCAATACCGTTACTGCCCCTCTATCAACACCCTCACCGCCCCTTTATCAACATTTACACAACCCCTCTATCAATAGCCTCACCACCCCTCTATCAACACCCTCACTGTCTTACTATTACATTTACATTTACATTTACATTTAGGCATTTGGCAGACGCTCTTATCCAGAGCGACTTACATTTTTATCTTATTACACATCTGAGCAGTTGAGGGTTAAGGGCCTTGCTCAAGGGCCCAACAGTGGCAACTTGGTGGTTGTGGGGTTTGAACCTGGGATCTTCCGAACCGTAGTCCAATGCCTTAACCACTGAGCTACCCCCTATTAACACCCTCACTGCCCCTCCATCAACACCTTCACCACCACTCTATAACACCTTCATGCCCCTCTATCTACACCCTCACTGCACCTCTATTAACACTCTCAACGCCCCTCTATAAATACCCTCACGCCCCTTCATCAACACTCTCACAACCTGTCACAACCCTTCTATCTATTTCAGCCTCACACCAGATGAAAACACATTGCTGTTGTGTTTGTTTATGAACATTTGAATGGACTCATTTTTGCCCATTATTAGCCATTTTGATTAATAAGGCTAACACAATTAACACAAAATCTAGTATTTAGTGAGTCAGGAGGGCATTATGGAAAATAAATTATTTTATTTATTCTTTCCTGTTTTTTTATGATGATAAAGTAATGATAGCATCATTACTGTGGATGTGTCCCAGATCTTTAAACACCACAGTGCATTATGGGTATCTGGTGTACATACTACTGTATTCTCTACTACACTGTATAGTGATTGGTGTGATTTGGGACACAGCCCAGGCCTGTTACATTAGACACAACTGTTACTGCTGATAAGCTTTATATAAAGATGTGTTTACAATGTCTGGATGGAGGAGTTTTGGAAAGAGTAACATACTGAAACAAACAGAAAAAAATTTAAAAAAAATTACAAGTCTGTGAATTTTGTAAAAAAAAAATAAGAAAAAAGATTTTAAAAAACCCTCTGACTGTTTTTTTACAGCGCTCGTTTCTGTGTCTGTCTGTTTGGGGTCGGGGTCGTGCAATGATCTGTAATTAAGAGACATTTAACTGAAATAGTGTAATATCTGCATGACTTCCTGTGTTTTTCATGAGCAGAAGACTTTGATCATTGTGTAAATGAGTTGATGTTTGTCGACTACAAAAACAATTATGGAATCTAAATTTTCTGTCTGTAATGCCTGGCTTTCTTCATCTTTAACATCACACCTCGTGCACTCCTTCACTGCATCTCATTCCTCCACCGCATGGTTAATCAGACACTTCGGGCCTAGATGAAATGTCTCCTTCTCTGTAAGTGTAGACGTCCAGGGAGGCGTGAGAACGTTCCTTATTCATTTGGAAGCTGTAGGTATGAGCCTTGTGCTGCTAATGTAACTCAAGTTCTGAGCGAGCGACACAAGACGCCTCTGCTGACTGACTCCATTAGGAGTATGTTTTATTTTTGGCCTTTAAATTAACACTGATTACTTACTCCATCATCTTGAACACAAAAGCGTTTCCATTTTAATCATTTTCCCAGCATGCTCAGGGTCACCTGATGTGTCCTTTTCCTTAATTTGTTAAACTTATTTAAAAAAATTATTTTAGAAGAATTTAATATATAAAATATAATGAGTTTTTATAAATTATAATAAACAAAGTAAGGACCAATATTCTAGCTTCTGATTGGTCAGAAGGGGTTTACCCATTTCATCATGATATTGTGTTATGAGAGGTGTGGATTATTTTCCTCTATCAGCATGTCCCGGACTCTTTTATTCCTTAATTATCATTAATCTATAAATTGTTTACCATTATTGCGGATTAATAACGGTCACTCTAAGCCTTATAACTTTATTATTAATATAACAAACAATTAGTCTATTTTAAATAATTGAATAATTAGTTTATAGTTTTTAAATGTAATTTTAATATTAAATTGAACAGTGAGGATGAAGATTATAAATCCTGTTTGTTTTTCTGTTGTTGATTTTAACAAATACAATATTAAATGTTACAGAATGTTAGTCACTGCGTACTCTATTCATATACGCTAAAAAAAAAACAGATTATCAAAAAAAAAAAGGTAGTATTGCAGTGAAACAAAGAAATAAACAAACTTCCCCAGCGGTGTTGTGTGACAGTGGAGGTGAAATGCTGCCGTGCTGTGGAATATTAAGATTAGGATAATAAATCCGCCGCTTATGTAATTTAAACCCTGTGTCATCAGCCTGGAATAAACATGTCATACACTCTTCTGTCATCATACATAATGGCACTTGTCATCAACTCTGATAGGAGTAGGATGCTGATATTAAAGGATATAAGGAGTCATGTCACCTCAGTGTGTGCGTGTGTGTTTATGTGTGTTTATGTGTGTGTGTGTGTGTGAGACCATATGTGTGTATGACATGTTCCAAGGGAGGTTTATAACACGGGTATGTTAGTTTTATGCCACAGATCTTGGGCAAAGTGATATTCTGTATAAAGCTGTAGCTCCTTGTCCCGTCCCTCCTCTTCCTGAGCTTGGGTGTTCAGCTCTCTGTCAGTCTGCTGCTTTAGTACAGTTGGAATAAACAACATGAACAGGGATGTGAACAATATGTGGGATTTTATATGGGATATACTGTATATATATATATATATATATATCCTATTTAAAAAAATATCTTAAAAAGATATTGTGGCAACAGTTTAGCATAGGCCCTTTTTTATTCCAACATGACCAGTGTACAAAGCAAGGAATATTAAGACCCGAACACAGATCCCTGACCTCAACCCCATCGAGCACCGTTGGGATGAACTGGAATTTAGATTTCGAGCCAGACCATCTCATTCAACATCAGAGCCTGACCTCATAAATGCTCAACAGAATCAATGGACATGAAATCAAGTTTGGATAAAACTTGTGTGCTCAAGCTACCTTTAAGGGGAAATACTTTGACAAGAATACAGTACATTGAATATAAGACATGGGAGCGGGGGCTCAGGTGGCTCTAAGTTGTTGATTTTTGGATGATCTGGGTTTATCCGGGTGTTGGGTGGGTTGCCACGCCCAATACCAACCAGTCACTGTATGCAGCGCCGGTCCCATTCCAGGGATTTAAAAAATTTGATATTTGAGATATTATAAAACTGCAGAATTCTCTAACTAGTTTGTCATGCATTTGCGTATTCAAACATTGCACGTTTATAACACAGGTAAATAATCTAAGTATTTAAAAATACTTTACAAAAAAAAAGAAATCTGACTAGTTTCTTCAAAGCTTTAAACCCGGACTCTCGTTTGTTAATGTTTATATTTAATCCACTAGAATTTAAATAAATCAGTGGTTTAAATCAGCCTCAATACACTCTTCCTCCACACTGATCACAGGTATGCGAGACCCTCACATCACATGACCACCAGTGCATGCTGGGAAATTAAAAGCTGTGTGTCAGGGTTTTTAGTGTGCTTATGATTAGAATCTTTGGTCACATTAATAAAGTCTTAGATACTGCATGAGTTCACGAATATGTTAAAATGCAGATTGTTAAAGCTGAAGTGTGTAAAACTGCTGTCCCCTGCTGTCAGTGAAAAACACCGTAAACAAAAGTCATTAGATTAAATTGCCGATTGATGATACTGTACTGTGAATAATATTGCGTTTTAAATAGATTAAGTTTAAAATGATATATAAGATTCTTACAGGTTTGTAAACAAGCGCCCTCAATTAAAAGATGAAATTATTTTATATCATTTAACTATTTAAATGAAACTCAACGGTTAATAAGCTAAATAAATAAATAAATTACATAAGAAAATAATAATAATAATAATAATAATAATAATAATAATAACTGACATTTTTGGAGTTACAATGAAAATCAAATTGCTATAAAATCTAAATGGTCTCCAGCACTGTGACCTTTGACCTTTGGAAAAGAATTTTACAGTGTTATTGGTTATTGATTTCAGGCCTTAAAGTTCCTCTAAAAAATACATGTTTTACCATTTTATTTTATTTTTTTCCTTTATATATATATATATATATATATATATATATATATATATATATATATATATATATATATATATAAAAAGAATCCAATTATATATACACATATTATTTTTTTGACATAATTTCACCCTAATGACATAGGGTCACATGATCAGTTGTGTGGCGCTGTGTTTCATTTCTGTCTTTGATTTCTGTACAATAAAAATCTATTTCTATATTTGCAATAAATTTGTACCCAAAGAGCAGTGTGCTGGTGTGGCTGAGTCCTGCGTTTTATATCAGTGTGTCTGCGCTATAGGGATGTGTGTGTGTGTGTGTGTGTGTTGAGGTGTGGAGTCATTTCTTTTATAGAGAGAGATAAGAGTTGAAGTTAACATAATATCATGGTTACCAAGTCTTTACAACAACACAGAGTAATAATCCTCCACTGTATTGACACACTGTAGAGAGGGGGAGAGAGGCACAGACAGACAGACAGACAGAGAGACAGACAGACAGACAGAGAGACAGACAGACAGACAGACAGAGAGACAGACAGACAGACAGACAGACAGACCTGACTAGAAAGGTAGCTCCACCCATTACACAAAAAACAGGGGACACTACTGTAAGTGCTCTGTTCCAGTCCAGCTGCATCACACACACACACACACACACACACACACACACATAAGGACAGACGGAGCCCACCATCGTACCACACAAACCCTACCGTGGACGCTGTACAGAGAGATACTGGTGTTCTTCAAACTGCTGCATCAAGGGGGCGCTACAGCTAACCACCAGACCTACATACAACTCCATGTGTAACGCTTATCCTACAGGTATGTGGTGTAGAACACTGTTTCATTTCACTGTGTACTGAACTGTATCTGCTTAAAGTGAGAATAAACAACCTACCTAACACACATGAACACATGTTAACACATACACACACATGACCACACACTAACACACATAAACACACTAACACACATAAACACACTAACACACATTGACACATCACTAACAGACACTAATACACCAGTAACAAACACAAACACACTACTAACACACACTAAGAAACCACTAACACACAGGAACACACACTAACACACACACTAACACACATGAACACACACTAACACACACACTAACACACATGAACACACACCAACACATCACTAACACACACCAACACATCACTAACACACACACTAACACACACACTAACACACACACACTAACACACACACACTAACACACACACTAACACACACACTAACACACATGAACACATCACTAACACATCACTAACACACACACTAACACACACACCAACACACACACCAACACATCACTAACACACACACCAACACATCACTAACACACATGAACACACACACACTAACACACACACTAACACACACACTAACACACATGAACACACACTAACACACACACTAACACACATGAACACACACACTAACACACATGAACACACACCAACACCACACTAACACACACACTAACACACACACTAACACACACACACTAACACACACACTAACACACATGAACACACACCAACACATCACTAACACACACACACTAACACACACACTAACACACAAACTAACACACAAACTAACACACACACTAACACACACATGAACACACATGAACACACACCAACACATCACTAACACATCACTAACACAAACTAACACACACACTAACACACACACCAACACATCACTAACACACACACCAACACATCACTAACACACACACCAACACATCACTAACACACATGAACACACACACACTAACACACACTAACACACACTAACACACACTAACACACACACTAACACACACACTAACACACACTAACACACACACTAACACACACACTAACACACATGAACACACATGAACACACACACTAACACACATGAACACACACCAACACATCACTAACACACACTAACACACAAACTAACACACACACCAACACATCACTAACACACATGAACACACACACTAACACACACACTAACACACATGAACACACACACTAACACACACACTAACACACATGAACACACACACTAACACACCAACACATCACTAACACACATGAACACACACACTAACACACACACTAACACACACACTAACACACACACTAACACACACATGAACACACACCAACACACATGAACACACACCAACACATCACTAACACACATGAACACACACACTAACACACACACTAACACACACACTAACACACACACTAACACACACACTAACACACACACTAACACACACACTAACACACACACAATAACACACATGAACACACACACTAACACACACACTAACACATCACTAACACACTGTCACGACAGGCTCAAAGCCGTGACAAATTAATGGAGGACAAGGTCGAGTTGGTTTGGTTACAACGAAAAGTATTTATTAACATAAATAAAAAAACACATGAAACACAAAATCTACATAAACCCTATTTCGGTCGGACCATGATGTCCAAACATCCGACCGAACCAAGTTTAACTAATAATAAAACTAGATGAGCAAAACAGGACAAAACAAAACAAAAAACCGGGAGCAGGCCTCTCCCCTCCACGCCAACACAGCCCCAACATTTATGGCAGGAAGAACAGGTGGAGATCGTTCTATTGATGAGTCTCCTGGCCCCGCCCACTGGCCGGCCGTAGTAGGGAGAACCAGAGACTCGTCACACACCCCTCCTAAAAAAAAGACCAACGTCTTTAAAACAAACAGAAACTTCAGGAAATCCCAGCAATCAAAGTAGGAAGTATTGGTCCAGCTCTCCACTATCCCCCAACTCCAACTCTCCAAATCCTTTCCCTAGGAGAGCAAAATTAAGAAAAGAAAGAGCAAGAAATAAGACAACTTGACCGCACCCAACCCACTTAGGCACGGGACAAAGCATCCGCAATGACGTTCTCAGAACCTTTAATGTGGCGAATATCCAACAGGTATCCCTGCAAAAACAAGCACCACCGCATTAACCTTTGGTTAGGGTTTTGTAACAAGTGAAGGAAAACTAACGGGTTGTGATCAGTAAAAACCACCAGAGGTCCCTCCGCCGATCCCACATACACCTCAAAGTGTTGCAAAGCCCAAATCAGGGCAAGAGCTTCCTTTTCAATCACTGAATAGTTAAGTTGATAAGAATTAAACTTCTTAGAAAAGAAGCTAACTGGGTGATCGATGCCTTCTTCAAAGGTTTGTAACAGAACAGCACCAGCACCCACATTACTGGCATCCACTTGCAAGCGAAATGGCTGATCAAACCTTGGAGCTTTCAGAACAGGACCCTCTGTAAGGAGCATTTTTACTTTCTCAAATGCCTGTTGACAAACCAAAGTCCAGCAAAATCTTTCCCTGCACGTAACAAATTTGTCAGAGGGGCCACCACTGTAGAAAAATTCCTACAGAAACAACGATAAAACCCTACCATTCCAAGAAACCGCATAAGTTCTTTCTTTGTGGTAGGAGTAGGGTAATTATTGACCGCTTCCACTTTTGCCCGAACAGGGCGCACTTGGCCTTGCCCCACCACTTTCCCCAAATAAACAACTGTGGCCTTCGCAAACTCGCATTTTAACAAATTAACAGTTAAATTGGCCTTCAAAAATTTATCAAATAGTGCTCTAATTTGACCTATATGTTCATCCCAAGTCTGACTATAAACGATTACATCGTCCAAGTATACAGCACATCCCCTCAACCCAAAAATAACTCGATTCATCAAGCGCTGAAACGTTGCTGGTGCATTTCGCAACCCGAAACTCATAACCTTGTACGAAAACAATCCTGATGGCACAACAAAAGCTAAAATGTCTCGAGCTCTATCAGTTAGAGGTACTTGCCAATAACCTTTTAGTAAATCAAATTTACTAACAAATTTCGCGTTTCCTACTTGATCAACACAATCTTCAATTCGAGGTAATGGAAAAGAATCAGGTTTTGTCACCGCATTTACTTTTCTATAGTCAGTACAGAACCTGAAAGAACCATCAGGTTTATTCACTAGCAACGATGGCGATGCCCAACTAGAAAAAGAAGGTTCAATGATATTATTTTCCAACATATAGTCAATTTCAATCTCTAGTTGTTTTTTCTTGTTTGCAGATACTCTATAATAGCGCTGACGAATAGGAGCCGAATCTCCCACATCAATATCATGCTTAATCAGTTTTGTGCAAGACGGAGTATCGGAAAAAGTTTAATGTATTCAAAGATCAGACTAATCAAATCCATACGTTGCACCTCTGTTAAATGACTAAACCGATCGTGCAAATTCAATTTTTCAATTCAATTCAATTCAATTCAATTTTATTTGTATAGCGCTTTTAGCAATTTTCATTGCCGCAAAGCAGCTTTACATAGTCAAAAGAATTATTTAGGTTTGTATGAAATGTGAATTTGTATGAATCAAAATGGTCAGTTTGTCCCTGGTGAGCAAGCCGAGGGCGACAGTGGCAAGGAAAAACTCCCTGAGATGGTAATAGGAAGAAACCTTGAGAGGAACCAGACTCAACAGGGAACCCATCCTCATTTGGGTGAAACAGAAAGCAGTAAATGATCTGCATTAATACAGTGTGTAGGGTGGGAGGCAGTTCAGCTATAATAGCTGATGTTAATTGATGTTAATATGGAGTCCAGGTAGTTATTGAAGACCCAGGTAGACTTGTAAGAAGTTCCAGTCATGAACTATCGAACTGTCAAGTCCCCAGAGAAACAGTTGCCAACACCAGTCAAGGCCAGAACCATTTTCTAGGTAGAGAGAATCATTTCCAGACACCAGACGCATCCCAGAGAGACACACGGGGCATCCATGTGACGAGATCTTCAGCCAGAAGCGGGGCACCAGGATGGGTCAGACAGGTCCGGAGGGCAGAGGGAGTCTGGATCACTGGCAGCTCAGGAACGACATGTGTAGCTCGACAGAGAGAGAGAGAAAGAGTGAAAGGGGGGACAGGAGGAGAGAGGAAAAAGAAAGAGGGGGGGAAAGAGAAGAAGAGGAGAGATGGCAGTTAGGTATGGTCACAGTCACACAATGTATAATGTGAATGTATATTAACTGTAGAGTGCAAGCAGAGACTCCGGCAGAACTAACTATGACAGCATAACTAAAAGGGAGAGCCAGAAGGAAACACAAACATGAGGGCTTCCTGACATGTAAAGCAAACAATCACCTCACCGTCAGCAAACCTGAGTGATCAATGAGAGTGAGGAAGACAGCATCCAAACATACCAGTTCACCATAATACTCTACGTCCATGAGTCCCCCAGATCTGCTCCTTTACCTATGGCAAATCTATTTATAAAAATGCTTGGCTAAATAAATAGGTTTTTAGCCTGGACTTAAACACTGAGACTGTGTCTGAGTCCCGAACACTATTTGGAAGACTATTCCATAACTTTGGGGCTTTGTAAGAAAAAGCTCTGCCCCCAGCTGTATTTTTCATAATACGCGGTACTGACAAGCAGCCTGCATCCTTTGATCGAAGTAGGCGTGGCGGATCGTAAGACACTAGCAGTTCGCTCAGGTACGTTGAGCTCTTCGCTCGTGCAAAGAGCTCAACGCTTCTGAATTTCGTAACCGACCCTGGAGAACAGAATCTCCAGGATCAATTTCATCCTGGTCTCCACCTATCAACACTGAAGTGATTGGCAACTCTGCCCCAGCAACATGGGAAGAACCTGCAAGCAAAACAGGTTTAACACAAGAGTCAGGTACATCAATCATGTCTGCTCTACCTACCCTGGTGTCCACAGAACATTCCGAACCATAAAAAGGTTTCAACAAATTCACATGACACAGTTGAGTTTTCTTTTTTCGATCTGGTGTATTTATTAAATAATTAAGATCGGAAATTTTACGAGCAACGGTATATGGACCTGCAAATTTGGCCTGAAATGGTGAACCTACAATAGGCAACAAAGCAAGGACCTGATCACCTGACTGAAACGAACGCAACTCTGTACGACGATCGAAAAGTCGTTTCATTCGATCTTGTGCTTTGCCCAAAGATTCTTTTGCCAACTGGCACGCTTCAAAAATTCGCCTGCGGAAATCACTTACATATGCCAGAACATTTTTAGGTGGATCATTTTTTTTCCAATCTGTCGACAAAACAGATAACGGACCGCGCACATTATGACCAAACACAAGGTCATTCAGACTAAATCCAGTACTTTCCTGAGCGGCTTCCCGAGCAGACATCATTAACCAGGGTAACCCAGTTTCCCAGTCTTTACCCATTTGAACACAATATGATCTTAACAAAGATTTTAATGTTTGGTGAAATCTTTCCAGCGCACCCTGACTCTGGGGATGAAAAGCACTGGAAAGACTATGTTGAATATGAAGCTGCTTCAGGACCTGATTGAACAGATGGGAAGTAAAGTTACTTCCTTGATCGGACTGAATAATTCGAGGTATTCCAAAAATTGAAATAAACTGAGTCAGAGCCTTTAAAACCAACTTTGCCGTTAGAGAACGTAATGGGTAAACAGCGGGATACCTTGTCACTTGGCACATCACAGTAAGCAAATATTCATTGCCCGCTTTTGACTTTGGTAATGGCCCGACGCAATCCACTATAAGATGTTCAAATGGTTGGCTAATAGCAGGAATTGGATAGAGAGGAGCTGGTTTCACAGACTGGTTTGGCTTACCAGTAAGCTGACATGTTTGACAAGACTTGATGTATTTAGACACATCACGCTTCAGTTTTGGCCAAAAGAAGTTTTTCAAAAGCAACTTGTATGTTTTTTTCATTCCCAAATGTCCAGATGTATCATGTGCGGTTTTTAAAACAACTTGACGGAGCGACTGAGGTACTACAACTTGCACTACAGGATCGCCAATTACAAATTCTCCATGTGGTACCCACTTTCGACACAACACATCTTCCTGCAGATAATATCCAGAAGGAAGATTAACAATTGTATCGTAGGGAACAATTCGATCAAACAACTCGGCAAGAGTAGAGTCCATTTTTTGTTCTTTAATCAAATCATTTCGTGACACAGATAAGATGGAGGGAACTTCCAAAGGTATACTCACCCTTTTTAATTCCGGCTCAAGATCAGGTTGCTTTTTAGTCATAGAACGTGTTGTCACACATGACGGAAAAACATTTGATGAACAAAAGTCGTCAGCAACTGTCTCAGAAGTCACAGATGGTGTTACCACCAGATTTGGTGAAACATTTCGCCAAACTCGTTCACCCGCCAAATCATTTCCCAAGATTACCTGCAATCCTTCCACAGGCAAACAGGCACGCACTGCAACCTCCACCTCACCCTGGATCAAGTCAGAATGCAAAACAACTTTATGTACGGGAACAGACATCACATTCAGACCAATGCCTTTAATCAACACATTGTTTCCAGTATAAGAGTCATTTGAAAATGCCAAAACAGACTCCAAGACAAAAGTTTCTGCTGATCCAGTATCACGGAGGACTTTGACTGGTACAGCCTCAGTAGAATTAACCAATCTCACAGAGCCGTCTGTAACAAATGGAGAGAAAGTTGAACTGGCTGTCGAACAACTCTCTTGTATATTAGGTACCTCTGAGGTAGTCACCACAAAAGCTACAGGTTTAACTGAAGGTAAAGAGCTAGCTTTTGTTTTTGCATCGTCTTTTACTTTCAAAAATGGACATTCATTCTTCCAATGACCCATCCTGTAACAATAATTACACATGTTTGATCTTTCTTTTTCTCCAACAGAGGCATAACCCTGTCTATCAGGCAAAGCACGCACAAATTTAGAAGACTTACTAGGATCATACCACGACTGTTTCGGAAAATTTTCCTCAGTCTTTCTATAACCAACAGAGGTCTTATAAATCAGAAAAAACTCGTCAGCCATAACGGCTGCCTCACTAACCGTATCGGGTTTACGTTCATTAATGTATGTTGCTACGCGTTCTGAAACGGAGTTTTTAAACTGTTCAAGCAACATCAATTCCTTCAAGTCTTCTGACGGAGCACTAACAAATTCTTCAATTTTTGAGGCCATTTTTAAATTAAACGGAAGGCTATTAAATCTTCTAAAAATATTTGAGGAGAATAATAAATGGAATAAACAATTCCCTCTAAGTAAATTTTAAAACTACCTAAACTTATCCCTAATCTTCGTACAGCTACTTGCAGCGGGTTCTTATACACTATAAACCAGTATTTGCAATAGTGACCGATTAACGAGTCACCATTATCAAACACGGACGTGTTCCCGAGACAACTGCTCTAACTGCTTTCACCGTATAAACAAAACAAACTAAAAAAAAATTTTTTTTTTTTTTTTTTTTTTTTTTGAAGTATCCTATTAAGGATACCTCCTTAAACCTACCCAGGGAAAAGCAATTCCAAACTTCTCTCTCCTCAAATATACAAATAATAGCTGACACTTACCAGAATCAAGTCGAGCTCCCGCAACACACGTAACCAAACCAACCGACTTAATCCTCCAAAGAATTCGTAACAACAATACAACTATCCCCCCAAAAAAAATCAATACTTAACGAATTTATTTCCTATTTAACGAAACAACTCTTTAAACAAATATTAGTATTCAAATTAATTGACGAGCCCCCATATTTGTCACGACAGGCTCAAAGCCGTGACAAATTAATGGAGGACAAGGTCGAGTTGGTTTGGTTGCAACGAAAAGTATTTATTAACATAAATAAAAAAAACACATGAAACACAAAATCTACATAAACCCTATTTCGGTCGGACCATGATGTCCAAACATCCGACCGAACCAAGTTTAACTAATAATAAAACTAGATGAGCAAAACAGGACAAAACAAAACAAAAAACCGGGAGCAGGCCTCTCCCCTCCACGCCAACACAGCCCCAACATTTATGGCAGGAAGAACAGGTGGAGATCGTTCTATTGATGAGTCTCCTGGCCCCGCCCACTGGCCGGCCGTAGTAGGGAGAACCAGAGACTCGTCACAACACATTAACACACATGAACACACACCAACACATCACTAACACACATGAACACACACACTAACACATACACTAACACACACACACTAACACACATGAACACACACACTAACACATACACTAACACACACACTAACACACATGAACACACACTACAGTTTTTCTCATTTGCTCAGACACACTCAGTGAAACTGGGATTCACTTGATCTTCATCATCACATTCTTGGCACGTGAGAAGTCTTCTCTTTCCAATGTCTTAACACTTTTTCATTTGTTTCACACATTTTTCACACCCTTTGTCAAAACAGTCACCACAGATCTCATTGAAAGATCCCAAACTCCATTGGATTCACTGTGTTGAACAAAAGGAAAACAACTATTAGCATCTGATAGAAAGTACTTACATAATTATGAATATCCAATGCACCTGTGTGAAACTTGTTTGCACAACTCAATCCTCATCCCTCTACAAAAGATGCCACCTCTGTATTGGTATTTGCAAGCATGGATCAAAAAGGCACGGAAGGAGAGTAAGAGGCGCTGGCAGAGGGGCCCGAGGAAGAGGAGTTGGTATGCGTGGTGGAGGAGCTGCAGCGGCACGAGGACAAAATCGAGCTCAAGTTCCAAATGAAATTCGGGCAACAATTATTGACCATGTCATCAATCATGGCTTGTCCTTTAGAGAGGCTGGACAAAGGGTCTGAGCACTGAGGGTCAGAGTCGGAGCACGGTGGCATCTATAGTCAGGCTTTTTGGTACAGTAATGTATACCACTGTGTATTTCAGCTTTACTGCATTGCCCTGTTAGCAGAACAAACTGTGTCTACAGTAATGCAGATGTTTTATCAATCCTATTTATGTGACTGTCGTACGGTAATGTCAATTTTGACATGCTTTTTGCTTTTACATTATAGAATCCACACATTCCCACACACTGGTGGCAGAGGAAAGATATTTGGTATTGAAGAGGAGTCTGCCATTGTAGATACGTTAGTGGCGAACAATGAAATCAGACTGCGTGAAATCCAGGCAGCAGTAATTGCAGATCAGGGAGTATTTAGAAAGATAAACAGTGTGAGTTTGGCAACTATAGATCGAGTCCGTAAACAAAACCATGTCAGAATGAAGCAGCTGTACAGAGTTCCATTTCAAAGAAACTCTGACATCGTAAAGGAGGGACGATTCCAGTATGTGGAGGTACAGATTTGTTATTGTAATACCTTGTTTATCATAGTTACATGTGACTGGAATAATTTGCTTTATGAATTTGCTCTTTTTCTTAGAGAATAATGGAGTTTGAAGCAGGAGGGGCACATCACAAATTTTTGTGGATGAAGTCACAGTGCCAGGTCAGAGGGGTGCCAATATCACCATCTGTGCTGCCATCTCCAATGATGGGGTCCTTCACCACTTACCAATTATTGGCCCATACAATACAGAACGCCTCATCACATTTCTTGATGCATTGAGAGAAATACTGATTCCACCCGAAGAGAGAGGGCTGTTGAGGCCTGGCATGACTCTGTATGTAATAATTTGGGACAATGTGGCTTTCCACCACTCTTGCCTTGAGAATGAATGGTTTGCAGCACAGCCTCGTATTATGATGCAATTCCTCCCTGCATACTCGCCTTTTCTGAACCCAATCGAGGAGTTCTTCTCTGCTTGGAGGTGGAAAGTGTATGATCACCCGCCATATGAGCAGATGCCCCTCCTGGAGGCAATGAATGCTGTTGCCTGGTAATAGGTGCAGAGGATGGATATGCCATGCAAGGGGGTATTTTCCTCAGTGCATTGCAAGGGAAAACATTCAATGCGATGTTGATGAGAACCTGTGGCATAATCATCAAGAAGGAATGGACTTAATGTGAAAGATAAAATATGTATATATATTGTTTTCTTTTTTAAAAAAAAAGGTATTTCCAAGTTTTTTTAGTATCCATTTAAGTTTGTAAAGTATTATATTGCATATTGATGGCTGTATTTTGTTATCCATCATGTAATGACTGATTGAAAGAAGAATTAATTTGACCACATGTTGTGGTGTTTGATGGAAATATTTGTGAGTGTTAGAGCATTTTGCTAACAAAATAAGTCATTTTGGTCAGTTTTATCCTGTGTGTTAACTGTTTTGAAAATGTAATGTTAAAGTGGGCAAATGTGTTTAAGCAATTGAGCAAAACTGTAACACACATGAACACACACTAACACACATGAATACACACTAACACACATGAACACACACTAACACACATGAATACACACTAACACACATGAATACACACTAACACACATAAATACACACTAACACACATGAACGCACACTAACACACATGAATACACACTAACACACATGAATACACACTAACACACATGAATACACACTAACACACATGAACACACACTAACACACATGAATACACACTAAAACACATGAACACAGACTAGCACACATAAATGACACTAACAAACACTAACACACATGAACGCACACTAACACACATGAATACACACTAACACACATGAATACACACTAACACACATGAACACACACTAACACACATGAATACACACTAAAACACATGAACACAGACTAGCACACATAAATGACACTAACAAACACTAACACACATGAACGCACACTAACACACATGAATACACACTAACACACATGAATACACACTAACACACATGAACACACACTAACACACATGAATACACACTAACACACATGAATACACACTAACACACATGAACACAGACTAGCACACATAAATGACACTAACAAACACTAACACACATGAACGCACACTTACACACATGAAGACAAACTAACACACATGAATGCACACTAACACACATGAATACACACTAACACACATGAATACACACTAACACACATGAATACACACTAACACACATTAACGCACACTAACACACATTAACGCACACTAACACACATTAACGCACACGAACACACACTAACACACATGAACGCACACTAACACACATGAGCACACTCTAACACACATGAACAGACATGAACACACACTAACACACATGAACACACTCTAACACACATGAACACACATGAACACACACCAACACACACCAACATACATAACCACACACCAACACACATGAACACACACCAACACACATAAAACACACATGAACGGACAATTACACACATGAACGCACACTAACACACATGAACACACACTAACCCACATGAACACACACTAACCCACATGAACACACATAACCACACATAACCACACACCAACACACATGAACACACTCTAACACACATGAACACAAACTAACACACATGAACGCACACTAACACACATGAACACACACTAAAACACATGAACACACACTAACACACATGAACACATACTAACACACATGAACACAAACTAACACACATGAACGCACACTAACACACATGAACGCACACTAACACACATGAACACACACTAAAAAACATGAACACACACTAACACACATGAACACACACTAACACACATGAATACACACTAACACACATGAACCCACACTAACACACATGAACCCACACTAACACACATGAACGCACACTAACACACATGAACGCACACTAAAACACATGAACGCACACTAAAACACATGAACGCACACTAACACACATGAAGCACACTAACACACATGAACACACACTAACACACATGAACACACACTAACACACATGAACACACATGAACACACATAACCACACTCTAACACACATGAACACACTCTAACACACATGAACACACTAAAACACATGAACACACTAACACACATGAACGCACACTAACACACATGAACGCACACTAAAACACATGAACACACACTAACACACATGAACACACACTAAAACACATAACCACACTCTAACACACATGAACGCACACTAACACACATGAACGCACACTAACACACATGGGCACACTCTAACACAAACCAACACACATGAACACACAATAACACACATGAACACACACCAACACACACAAAACACACATGAACGGACAGTAACACACATGAACGCACACTAAAACACATGAACACACACTAACACACATGAACACAGACTAGCACACATAAATGACACTAACAAACACTAACACACATGAACACACACTAACACACATTAACGCACACGAACACAAACTAACACACATGAACGCACACTTACACACATGAAGACAAACTAACACACACGAATGCACACTAACACACATGAACACACACTAACACACATGAATACACACTAACACACATGAACACAGACTAGCACACATAAATGACACTAACAAACACTAACACACATGAACACACACTAACACACATTAACGCACACGAACACAAACTAACACACATGAACGCACACTTACACACATGAAGACAAACTAACACACACGAATGCACACTAACACACATGAACACACACTAACACACATGAATGCACACTAACACACATGAATACACACTAACACACATGAATACACACTAACACACATGAATACACACTAACACACATGAACGCACACTTACACACATGAAGACAAACTAACACACATGAACACACAGTAACACACATGAACGCACACTAACACACATGAGCACACTCTAACACACATGAACAGACATGAACACACACTAACACACATGAACACACTCTAACACACATGAACACACATGAACACACACCAACACACACCAACATACATAACCACACACCAACACACATGAACACACACCAACACACATAAAACACACATGAACGGACAATTACACACATGAACGCACACTAGCACACATGAACACACACTAACACACATAAACGCACACTAAAACACATGAACACACTCTAACACACACCAACACACATAAACGCACTCTAACACACATGAACACACTCTAACACACATGAACACACACTAACACACATGAACACACATGAATACACATAAACACACATAACCACACTCTAACACACATGAACGCACACTAACACACATGGGCACACTCTAACACACACAAAACACACATGAACGGACACTAACACACATGAATGCACACTAACACACATGAACACACACCAACACACACCAACATACATGAAAACACACTAACACACATGAACACACACCAACACACACCAACATACATGAAAACACACTAACACACATGAACACACACCAACACACATAAAACACACATGAACGGACAATTACACACATGAACGCACACTAACACACATGAAACACACACCACTACACCCTAACACACATGAACGCACACTAACACACATGAATACACACTAACACACATGAACACAGACTAGCACACATAAATGACACTAACAAACACTAACACACATGAACGCACACTTACACACATGAAGACAAACTAACACACATGAACACACAGTAACACACATGAACGCACACTAACACACATGAGCACACTCTAACACACATGAACAGACATGAACACACACTAACACACATGAACACACTCTAACACACATGAACACACATGAACACACACCAACACACACCAACATACATAACCACACACAAACACACATGAACACACACCAACACACATAAAACACACATGAACGGACAATTACACACATGAACGCACACTAACACACATGAACGCACACTAATACACATGAACACACTACCACACATGAACGCACACTAACACACATGAACGCACACTAACACACATAAACGCACTCTAACACACATGAACACACTCTAACACACACCAACACACATAAACGCACTCTAACACACATGAACACACTCTAACACACATGAACACACACTAACACACATGAACACACATGAATACACATAAACACACATAACCACACTCTAACACACATGAACGCACACTAACACACATGGGCACACACTAACACACATGAATGCACACTAACACACATGAACACACACCAACACACACCAACATACATGAAAACACACTAACACACATGAACACACACCAACACACACCAACATACATGAAAACACACTAACACACATGAACACACACCAACACACATAAAACACACATGAACGGACAATTACACACATGAACGCACACTAACACACATGAAACACACACCACTACACCCTAACACACATGAACGCACACTAACACACATGAACACACACTAACCCACATGAACACACACTAACCCACATGAACACACATAACCACACACCAACACACATGAACACACTTTAACACACATAACCACACACCAACACACATGAACACACTCTAACACACATGAACACACACTAACACACATGAACGAACACTAACACACATGAACACACACTAACACACATGAACACACACTTACACACATGAACACGAACTAGCCTACATGAACACGAACTAGCACACATGAACACACACTAACACACATGAACGAACACTAACACACACTAACACACATGAACGAACACTAACACACATGAACGCACACTAACACACATGAACACACACTAACACACATGAACACACACTAACACACATGAACACGAACTAGCATACATGAACACGAACTAGCACACATGAACACACACTAACACACATAAACGAACACTAACACACACTAACACACAGGAACGAACACTAACACACATGAACGCACACTAACACACACTAACACACATGAACGCACACTAACACACATGAACACACACTAACATGAACACCTGAACGCACACTAACACACATGAACGAACACTAACACACATGAACACACACTAACACACATGAACACACACTAACACACATGAACACACACTAACACACATGAGCACATGTAGCGGATGTTAATATTCATACTGTATAATTAATATTATATATTAATGTATTCCACTAAAATCCCTCCTCATTTGTATATTTATTTTATATAATTTTGTGTTCGATAATTTTTTTAATTGTTGGAAATATAGTTGTTGTGCTTAGAGCGGCAGTTTCATGTGTAACACGCGGTGACGTCATTTCCAGTCAGCTCGCGCTGCTTCCTCAGATCGCGTTTGAGCATGCTGAAGAGAGGTAAGCTGAGAGCGGCGCTGATTTCTTAAAGTCTCTAAAAGTTATAAAAATTGGATTAAGTGTATGATGTATAAAAATATTACTGTTGGAAGTGTTCATATTGGTTAGAAAACTTTTTGTGCATTTTTTAATAGTTTACTACTGATAACAGCGGTGTAAGTTTGTGAGCTCCCAGAAAGGTGCTAGCGCTAGCTAGCTAATTTATTGGTTTTTAAAGGTCCCACACATCCCATTTTTCATTAAATGTTAATATGATCTTTAGGGTCCTAATGAAAAGTTTGTATTATACGTTAATTAAAAAAACACTACTTTTACCTGGTAAAAACTAGCTCTGTTCTCAGCAACCTGTTTCAGCCCACATGGAAAGAACCTATATGAGGATATATGCGCATATATGAAACCTATATGCAGTATACAGTATATGCGCATATATCCTCACCTATATGAGGATATTTGCGCATATATGAAGGCCTATATGCAGTATATATGCACATATATCCTGACCTACATGAGGATATATGCGCATATATGAAGCCTATATGCAGTATATATGCATATATATGATAATATATACAGTATGCTGCATATGGGCAAAATTGAGGTGCATATATGTGCACATACAGGCCATATAGGTCTCCTGTATTGCTTCTTTATATCCACATATAAGCCCTATATGTACATACAAGATATGTCTCCTATATAGCTCATGGCAGGATCTGGTCATTTTAGCTCATATCTCACTTTGGCAACTGTCATACATGATGCGCTCATATTTTCTATTATCAAGGCAATAACTAAGAACTAACTAAATAAAAAACACATTTTAGAATTTCTGTCGCATCATCTGCTAATGACCCGAGGCAGGACACGCCCACACGCCAATCACACGGAAATCAGTCCGGCTAATTTACATACTAGGCCACGCCCCCGGACAAGGAAACTCTTCAGAATGTTCTGGAAAGTGGGAGGAGTTTACATTTACCTCAGAAGAAGACTGTGTGGCCCTGACGACGAACGGGAGCATTTTAAAGAGAGAATCCAGGAGGACACACTGGGTAAGTTATTAAGTCTTATATAACTCTTATTCTGATAATAATAAACTAATATTAGTAAATATTTTCCTCACTTCAGCTAGCTCTTGTCAGCTTGTGTGACACATTGGCTTTCAATGCCATTTACATAGTTTAGGTAAATCATGCTAACATGCTGCCTTTCTGCATGTAGCACAAACATGATATTTCCCGGTGGCTAAGCTAATGCCTTATGGAGTTTACAGATGTTTATAAACGTTTTAATAAATAATCATTTATTATTATTATACTGTCTTATTATTTTTGTCTTTTCTAGATGCTACATTGAAGAAGTGGCCGGCAGCCACCCGAGGGCAGACAGGCACATCTATCAATTCAAAGCTCACGAAGCTGAGAAGGTCCTCAAAATATATATATGTTTTCTTCCTGTTGAGTTTTTTTGTCTTATTTTTGTTCTTTTACTATTTGATTGTTCTTAAAAAAATGGGCTCTTAAAAAACATTTTGGGCTTTTATTTATGTTGTCTAACAGCTATGGATTTTAATAATTTTACTAATATCTACTGTAGGTAAAAATATAGGTGCATATATATGCACATAGGTACATATATGCACGTATATATGTACACATATATGTACATATAATATAGGAAAACGGCCAATTTTATATATGTCACATATATGTCTATATGGGTACATATATGCACGCACGCATATATGTACGCATATATGTACATATATGTACATATAATATAGGAAAACGGCCAATTTTATATATGTCACATATATGTCTATAGGTACATATATGCACGCATATATGCACGCACGCATATATGTACGCATATATGTACATATATGTACATATATGTACATATAATATAGGAAAACGGCCAATTTTATATATGTCACATATATGTCTATAGGTACATATATGCACGCACGCATATATGTACGCATATATGTACATATAATATAGGAAAACGGCCAATTTTATATATGTCACATATATTAAAAACCTATATCAAACCTATATTAAAACATATATGTTTTATATAGGTTTTTTCCGTGTGGGAGTACATGCTAATTTAAATGCTCATGACCTCTGCTGAGCCCGCCCTCCCAGTTCTGTGGGGCGTGTCTTCACAACACACGTGGGGTATAGCCACGGAAGTGTAGTCCAGTGCGGGCAATGCTTTGGACTGCATTACCCACAAAGCATTGCCCACAACGCAGTGCTTTGTGGGTAATGCAGTCCAAACTGGAAAACGCTGGAATATAGAGCCTGAGCCTGTTTTCTTCAGTAGTTTTTGGTTTGATTTAAGTACGGAACCTACGCGGAAGTTTGTAATATCGCCTGACAACGCAGAAATTAAAAGAATGGACATGCATCGACTCGATTTGTCTTTCTCATCACTGCATGGGCATGAATTAACGGGCTTTTACGCTGCCGCGAGCAACAACAACATAAAGCGGAGAAACTTACTGAGAGAGATACGGACGCGATGTGTTTACTGATGTGTTTACATGACTTCTTAATCTTCGACAGACATCGTTATAAACCATCTAACGTAACAAAGTTAAGCATAATATAGTTTTCCGACTACCCACACAGTTTGCAACTAGACAATCACCTTAATGCATTGTTTATTATAAACGGGCGATTAGGGATTATATAGAGACAGATGTACATAGAGAAGAAGCCATAACCATGTTCTATGAGCGTATAAGTTAACTTACACTCCGCATTCATCGTGATTATTAGAAAAGGCGATCTGCAAAGAGTCATAGTAAAATAAATCACACTCACTGAGCCTGGTAAAGATGAAGCAGGAACACGAAGCGTTAGTACAGATCCATTTTTTAGGAGCAGCTTCCTAGTTAAACCTGCTTTATATTGACCCGCGGTTATAAAGCAGTCTGGTGAAAAATTATTAGCGCAAACATGAACGCATTTAGGTAAATCAGCGGGGACGTTAGCTTCAAAAAACTAAATTTAGCCACTGCGTCCTCAGTGGCTCAGATACCTAACCCTAGGTAGGTACCCTAGGTCACTAACCCTAGGTAGTGAATGACGACTGCTGTGTTCGCTATTACACCCAACAACTGTACACAACACTCGCTTAGGCGACATTTTGCTCCAGCGGCGAAAAACAATGGCCGACAGCTTCTTCTCACTCGGGGCGGGTCTTTGCTAAAACACCAGTGTCAATCAACTAGTGTAGGAGCGGCCTCTTGTGGTGTGGCATCACATCGACAGGCATTTGTGATTGGCCTGATTTCAGAAGGGGCATGTTATTGTAATAAATGAAAAGAAAACCACAGCATATCTTTATCATCATAGAGTGGTTGTGTACGCACTCTCCTAACACACAGTTCAGTCCAAACAGCTTAAAAAAGTGCATGTAGGCCCGTATGACCCCTTTAATTTCTACAGGTAGACGAATTAAGGGAAAACAATTGCACAGAACCCTAGAAATCTTGTCTCCAGCTTCTTGACAAAATCACAACGCAGAGGGTAACAGCGGTTAAAGACAAGCCGGTTACATTGGTGCCGTGACCCGGATGAAGATCGTCTCATCTTGGGTCTTCAGCTAAGCATCAACACCATTTGGTCACCGGGAGGAGCGGTACAGTTACAGTTTTGTCACAAAGAGACAGCAATTATTTTAAAAAAAATTCCATATGTCAGATAATGGCGCATAGTTTTAATGCAGACAGTTCTAATGTTAATTAGAACATTAGATTTGGGTTTTGGGAGAGGAAGGTTCTCCGGTGATGTCCCATTCACTCCTGTTGTGGGTAAGAGCAGCGTAGAACGAACATTGCCAAGGTTTTGTTTCACCTGAACGACTGAATCAACACCCAGTCAATTACAGTTTTTCTCGATTGCTAAAACACATTTCTTGAAACTATGCCTCATATTCTCACAACAGTAAACACAAATCCATAACATCTCACTCAATTTCCCAAACATCCTATTTTCAGGTCAAAATTAAGCTCTACACTCAAAACTATTCACTCTTGCTGAAAAACCAAACTTTGCCCTCAGACATCAAACACAAGCCCTCAAAAACACACACACTACAACAGAATTTTGCACACTGGTACAATTAATTCAAAACAATAGTTCCAAAACAATTAGGTTGCTTATGGTTCTCCCCTTCAAAAACCTTTTCACATGATGAACACAAAAGACGCAACCAATGTATGTACAGTGGCACATTTTTATTCATGTACTATACAGTACAACACACACCAAAAAACATTATTCCACCTCAGCATCTTGTCTTTGGTCTGGGTCAGGCCAGAGAATCTCATCCACATCACAGGCTATATTGGCCCTAGCCAGGCAGCGGGGGTAAAATCCTCTTGCATGCCTGACCCACCCCTGGCATGCATCTACTGATATGTCTAGGCAGGCTTCTTCCATGGCCTGAAGGAGGTGAACACGGATATAAGGTTCTCGGTCATACACTTTCCATCGCCATGCCGAAAATAACGCCTCTATCAGGTTTAGAAAGGGAGAGTATGCAGGCAGAAAGATATTAGAAAACCTTGGGTTATTGGTAAACCAGTCACGAACCAGAGCAGCGCGATGGAAGCTGACGTTATCCCACACAACAACGTAGTGAGGCTGCTCTGGCTGTGCTGATTCCCTGTAGTCCAGCTGGAACATATGTTGTCTTAAACCAGCAAGGAGAAGCATAGTGTTATAGGGTCCTAGTACAGCATGGCGGTGGAGTACCCCTCGTTGGCTGATGGCTGCGCACATACAGATGTGGTCATTAAGACTGCGTGTGTTTTCCCGCGGGATGCCTCAATTTAGCGCGCGGCGCGCCGCAACTTGCCGTAAGCAACATTCGGGAATTTAAATAAATGTGTTGTGCTTCACTAAATATCCGCCAGATGGCGCATGGAAGGACTTTATTTAAACGCACGCCGGACCAAGTACTGTACAACGAAGAATTGTGTATAATTACTTAGTCTAAAACAATATTGTTCCCAATGCTGAAGCAAACATGAATTTTATTTTGCTTTACAACAGATCTTTCATGATAAATGTGTGTATATGTGCTTCATATTTTTTTCATAATGATGAAATGAGATGCCCAAATTCGTGCTTTAAAATTCTTAATAAATTTCTTATATATTTTTGTAATGTTTTAACAGGGACAAAACAGTAAAAGACATGGCAATGTCTCGGTTTACATGGTGTTGAAATTAATTTAATTTCCTGATAGTAGGCTATCTGATAGTCTTAACTATGCGAATGTCCTGATTCGTGAATATGCCAACATATCTCATTTAAAACGTAAAAAATGTGTCGACATCATCAGAAGACATGAATGAACTATATATATTATATTATTAAGTAAATATTATTTTATGACCACGAGCTTCTTCTGGCATTTTATAATAATCATCATATTTGCTGTTTGTGTCCAGCATTTAATAATTATTTCATACATTATTTAACCACGGCTGGAAATAATAGCTGGAATGTGATGTGATTGTGAACTCATGACTGAAATAAAGCAGTTTGTCTTTTGTAAAGTACTTTCACTTTACAAAAGGCAGCGTTTTTATAAAGCGTTTTTTAAAGGCAGCGTTTTTATGTAGGTTGATAAACGTGTGTTGTACAGTATATACACCGCGACAGCGCGCGCAGTTACTCACTTCTCACCTTTCATGTAGGTCTGCTCGGACTAATTCGTTTTAAACCCCTCAAAAATGCGTGTGTATACAGCTCAAAACCTCCATCAGTTATTAACAATAGCATCTATTTAGAAAAAATGCCCCAGTGATTTCGGAGCTTCAGAAAATTTCCCGGCGCACAACACCGGGCCAACTCATGTCGAAAAGAATTTATAAACGGTTTCTAAACGTGGGCTATTGTTTTTTTTACTTATAATATTTGTTAATTTAATTTAAATGAGGTTTGGGCTCAGGACTTCGATTCGACATCGTGATTCTGCTCTTTAATTTACTCCATAGTTTTAATCAGCCCTCAGCCGCATGCATGGAGTTTTCCAGAGCGCACCGGCAGAATTAGACTAATGATTATAAACGCTTCGGGAAAACAGCAAGCAGACTGACTCTGACCATTTATAAAAACGTTTGCGTTCATTTTCTGACGCGCTCAAGTTCATCAAAAACAATACAGAGCAGCGCAGCTTATTTGCTTTCAAACATTTATAAAATCACGTTTTTTTCGTTATTGTGAGTGCGCTTAAATAAAAGTTGAGTCTTATAAAGGCATGTAGTCTTATATAGTTTTATTATATAGTTTTTGCACATTAATCAGAGTCCTCATCTGTTACATTTTTTAGGACAATAGTTTTTTTTTAGCCTGTCACGGCGTGCGCCCAAATCAATATCGCTCCTCGCTCACTAGTTAGGCGGCCTCTCCTTCAGATATGCGAAGAAGCAGGGCTGCAGAATTAGGCACGAATAGTGAAGAAGAGCTCTCCTTGCTAATGATCCCGGGTTCATCCGCGCTATAAAATACTCTGGGTTTGTTGGTTTACAGTGAATTTTACTACGCGGTGTGAGTGAGACGCGCGCACACAACGCGGAAGTGCGGCATGCAAACGGGGCAATTGGAACGCGCCCCAAGGACTTCAAAGAACAGCAAGCGCGAGCGGACGGAGGCAGGAGCTGCTGTCCGCGGATGGCCGTCGTACTTGTATTTTATAGCGCAGGGTGAAAACCCGGGATCATTGGCATGGATGAGCTATGTCCAGCTCTGTACCAGCATGTCATGTGGGCATTATAAGACTAAAAAGTGGCAGCTGGCACGCCTAAGAATAGACGCAGGTTAATTTTTTTATAGTCTAAATGAAAATCCTCCTCTTTAGTGCCTCCTATTCCTATTAATCCTATTGTTCTTTTAGTGTCACTGCGTGTGCTTACAATGCCAGACAACATTCAAATGCAAATTATTCACTCTCCCCAAGTGTGAATCAGCTGTTCTCACCTATACATATTAACCTATACGTTCTCACCTAAAGGTAAAATTCCACCTAGACAAGTGTAACAAATATGCAAAGAAAAAAAATAGGAAGGGGCAAATACTTTTTCATGGCACTTCACATGTAGTCAGATTGTTCCAGTGGCTGAAACTGTGGCAGGTGGAGTTATAGCACTTTTCAAATTACACTTACTATACACTGATATGAATAACTTTGAATGATGAATGCTACGTTAATATGATCTCGGGCTTGCTCCACATTATAAAAGCAAAGCGCAGAGTTTAGTCCGAGATCAGGGAAGTACGTGATGTGGTGGAGAATAGGCAGTGGCGGTTCTACACTGAATTGCTCCGCGGGCGAGGCTCCGCGGGCGAGACTCCCCCCCCCCCCCTCGGTCTTGTTAATTTGTTTTAAAACCCCCAATTCTGCGAATTCCCCCAGCAGCGAAACCGGTTTGATGACGTCACACCTGTTGTAAAGGTAAGATGGGGGATTACAGTAACTGTGGGTGCGCTTCACCTCGGAGCGCGCTGCGCGTTGTATTCAATGAATAGACTAAAACAAAATCATGTTTGCTTTAGCATTGGAAACAATATTGTATTAGATTAACTTTATTAAAGATTATACACTTTTGTATTCTTTGTCCACACACGTGGGCATCTTTACATTTTTAGATATTGATCCTTTCTCGATGCAGCGAATTTTCTGAGCAAATTAATAATAATTTCCATGAATGAAAAGCAGGAAGAAGAAAAGTTTACGCGAAAATAAGAAAAAGCTTTAGAGGTAAATGCTGTGAAATGCTTCAAATGAACAGATTCTGCCTATAACAGGTCAGGGACAGTGAGGCTGGATCCAGCAGCGCACCACATCCCACATCATAATACATGCTGATGATGACCAACACGTCTCCCCTGATCTACCAGAGCCAAGTAAAAAGAATGGCAATCAAACAGAATAAAATTAGTAGCAGCACTAACTTGTGCTAGTTATTATGATGGTGGTCAATATTAATTGAAATAATGTTTCTCAGTATTATTTCGTGTTAATATTGACTACCCTAATAATTAAAATAAGTAACTAGTTTACTAGCGTGAGCTACTGCTGCTACTGATTTTATTTCAGCTTACCTGTTCAGTTTTATTGCCATTCCTTTTAAAATATTGTCTTTATAGATTTATATGTTGTTCGTCTTGATGTTCTTTTTTTCGTTTCTTTGACCCAATATATGTTCAGTGATACTTCAAATAACTTGTTTAAATAGTATTGATTTCTGTATTGTGTTATATTTTTATACTAGTAACTGGTGTTAAAAATGTATCTCTACATTAATGAGCCAATGTATTATGGTGTGGGCTGCTGTGGGCCAGGAAGTCCAGGGCCACTTTTTGGTCCCAGTCCGCCCCTGTAATAACGAATGGAGAAAGCGCAGTCGAAGCCCGGGGATTCTGTGTTCCGCGGGGGCCAGTCGTGAATAGCTGACACTCAGTAACAGCCAATGAAATTGAAGCATTTTTGTTGCTTTCCACGTGGTGTGGCGTTGCTTAAATAATATCTGTATAATATCCGTATATCCTATAAAATCGTCCAGACCCTGGTTCGAATCCCGTTTTGGGTGAAAATGTAATAAATGTGAATCCTTTGTTTTACACCTTTTGCTTATGATAATCATTAAATTACAGCAACTGTGTGGTGAGTGCTAATGTGTTTCATAGCTTAAGAAAAAAAATTTCTCAATTGCCAACATGCATTTAGTACTGAAGCATAACTTGATAATGTAATGGCTATATCGTGGTATTTTAGCGAAAAGCACTGGCTGGGAATCGAACCCGGGTCTCCCGCATGGCGGGCGAATCACCTACCACTGAGCCACCAGTACCCATCTGCTTTGAAAGCGCGTAAATATAGGCTAACATCATACATCTTTGTAGTCCTTTTGCACACGCGCGGGTGCGTTACAATAATAATAATAATAATAAATTTGGAGAACTACTACTACTAATAATAATTCTGAATGAAAATGAAGAATAAATACATAACAGTTTGAGCTTGACACGTTTATGAGCTCTGTCGCTTGCCGTCAATGGGCGCCTAAGAGACATAACATTTTTCGGCTTCAGTAGACACACAATACTTTAGACTGAAACACGACTGCCCCCTACAGGTATTGAAGGGCATTTTCACAGCTTGCCGCGCGCACTCGCGGTAAGTCGTGGGATCCCTTTTCCGAAAACGCGCATTTTTAAAGACCACATCTGTAGTGACATTCCCTCCGCGCTGACCAGGGACATTTACAATAGCCCGATGGCCAATTATGTTCCTCCCCCTTTTCCTTCTTTTGGTCAGGTTAAAACCTGCCTCATCCACAAAGATTATTTCATGGGGAACAGGCCGTCCTTCAATCTCAAAGATTCTCTGCAAAATACATAACACAGTAGAGTCAATCGGTACCCTGAACCACAGTTCAAGAGTGCTGAAATGGCAGCATAAACTGCCATGCTGTGATGGTACACAATACTTTATACAGCATCAAAACTCATACCTGAACATATTCCACACGTTGGTTTTTCACTCTGTCAGAGTTTCGTTCGAAAGGGACTCGGTATGCCTGTTTCATCCGGAATTGATTCTTTCGGAGGATGCGGTCAATTGTGGAGAGGCTGATGGCATTTATGCCTCGAAAAAGATGATCATCCTCAATCACTCTCCTTTGAATCTCTTGCAGGCGGATTACATTATTTGCAATTACCATGTTTACAAGTTCCCTCTCTTGCTCCTCCGACAAGCACTCATTACTGTAACTGTCACACATTCTTTTTACAGGAAAATAATGGAAACATACTGAAACTCAAGAAACATACAGTAGTTGATCAATTGGAATGGTTATTACCGTCGCGCTCACCGCCGCGTAAAAACGTCAGCGGCCAAAATAAATCAGTTGCATTTCAAAGTCATTCGTAAAATGGCCGCCAGGTGGCGCAAAGTGACATTTTCGCTCGTTGCCGTAAATACAACAGTGACCGTTATACAGCGTATCTCTGTATCTGTTTATTGTTATTTAAGTTCTGGATTATTTCAGGTACTTTAAACACATTGTTGGGTTGCTCATGTTGGCTCATATGAGATGTAGTTTACAAATGAACACCTGGTTGGGTTATTTTGACCCAACAACTGGTTTATTCATTATTCTTTCCTTTCTCCAAATATCAGCCTGCAGAATGTTTGAAATATTACTGTTTATTGTGTTACAGGTGTAGTTTTAAGAGTTGTTTAGGCAGGAATGCGTGTGTATACAGCTCAAAACCTCCATCAGTTATTAAAGATAGCGGCTATTTAGAAAACATGCCCAGTGATTTCTGAGCTTCAGGAAATCTCCCGGCGCTCTGCGCATAACACCGGACCAACTCATGTCGGAAAGAATTTATAAACGGTTTCTAAACGTGGGCTTTTGTTTTTTTACTTATAATATTTGTTAATTTAATTTAAATGAGGTTTGGGCTCAGGACTTCGACTCGGCATCGTAATTCTCCTCTTTAATTTACTCCATAGTTTTAATCAGCGCTCAGCCGCATGCATGGAGTTTTCCAGAGCGCACCGGCAGAAGTAGACTAATGAATATGAACGCGTCGGGAAAATAGGAAGCAGACTGACTCTGACCATTTAAAAAAACGTTTGCGTTAATTTTCTGACGCGCTCAAGTTCACCAAAAACAATACAGAACAGCGCAGCTTACAACACTTACAAAATCACAACACTTACAAAATCACAAAGTTTTTTCGTTATTGTGAGTGCGCTTAAATAAAAGTTGATTCTTATAAAGGCATGTAGTCTTATATAGTTTTATTATATAGTTTTTGCACATTAATCTGACAGTTTTTTCAGCCTGTCACGGCGTGCGCCCAAATCAATATCGCTCCTCGCTCACTAGTTAGGCGTCCTCCCCTTCAGACATGCGAAGCAGCGGGACCGCAGAATTACACATGACTGGTGAGCTATCGTTGCTATCGTTGCCCGGGCTTGCACCCCGCGCTATCAAATACTCGGGGTTTGTTGGGCTACAGTGGATTTTACTACGCGCTGTGTATGCAGCGCGCGTGCAACAACGCGGAAGTGCGGCATGCAAGCAAGGCAAATGGAACGCGCCCCAGTAACTTCAAAGGAGCGAGAGGTGGGAGGGGCCGGGCCGGCCATCCGCGGAGAGCAGAGTCAGCGCGAGCAGACGGATGGCCATTGCACTCACACCGCGTAGTAAAATCCACTGTAACCCAACAAACCCCAATCATCACCAGCCGTGCCTTATTCCGTCATGTCATGTGGGCATTATAAGCTTTGTATTGAAAACTTCTAACTAAAAAGTGGCAGCTGGCACGCCTTATTTTGTTAAAAGTCTAAATAAAAACCCTCCGATTTAATTTCCTATAGTCTAACCAGCGCTCAACCGCACGCATAGTTTTCCCGAGCGCGAGGAAGTTTTTTGTGCTAAATAATGTTTATGCAGTATAAGAATTCCTATTAATCCTGGGTTGTTCTTTTAGTGTCACTATAGTGCTTTACAATGCCAGACAACATTTAAATACAAATTATTCACCCTCCCCAGGTGTGAATCGGCTGTTCTCACCTCTACATTCAGAGGAACTGAAATGCATTTCTCCCCACTTTAAAAACCTCTTGAATCTGAGGCTCTTCTGGAGACTTTCAGTGATTTCAATTTGTGTAATTTTAATCTCCTGGATTCTAGATTCTAAAGTTGACATTGTTACCTTTTTTAATCATTGGAATGGAAGAACTTATTTTCCTTATGATAGCATAAATTGCATTGTTTTTAATCAGTCTATACACAATAATATTCTTTGGTATTTTTTTTTTTTTAAACGGGTATGGGGGCTATCTTGGTTCATTAATCTCCGTGCCTGGTTTAGGTTTAGTATTCAGTGCGCATCTGTTATATTACAATTATCATAACACTCAAATACCTTTTATTGGGGGTTAAGTGACTGATGTGCCTAACATTTTTCAGCTGAGCCTTTGTTTCACTGAAAACGACCGCGACACCCCTCTCTCTCTCACACACACACACACAGAGCCGACCAAATCATTAGCACGTCCCTCCCCCAAACAGCACAGACATTTACCTTCTATCCATTTACTTACACCTGAACTGAGTTGTTTGAGTAACATGGGTCGAACCCGTTACAAATCATAACAGTCTACTGCATTTCATTCTTATAATAACGCAAAAACACAAGCGGGGCTGAAAGACCGACATCAGCTGACGCAGTAGAACGTCCTAACACTGTTTTAATTTTATGGTAATTTATTTCAGTTAATAAATCTACTATAAATTTAAAGAACACAAGAAATAAGATGACACAAATCCATACACGCTTTTTTTCTAATTACAAGTGATAAAATCAAAAGGCTCACTGCCTCACTGGCTCACACATTTATTGTGCTTAAATTTGATCCTAATAAGATTTGATTTAATTTGAATTCTAGAACAGTGGCAGCTGAAACACCTAAAACAGATGCAGGATTATTTTTTATAATCTAAATAAAAATGCTTTTTTAAACATGGGCTATTGTTATTTACATGCAATATTTGTTAATTTAATTTAAATGGGGTTTGGTCTCCGGAATGTTGAGCATCAGGATCCTCTTCTTTACTTTCCTACGTAGAATCAGCGCTTAATCGCACGTATAAAGTTTTGTAAATTCGTTTAATGTTTAATAGTAAATAATGACCCCCGTTACGCTGTACCACCGCTCGGAAAACCTTATGAAATACAAGTTTAGGACAATCATGATGATCTGCCACGGCATGCGCGTGTGATGGGTGTACGCCCAAATCTACTATAACTACTCCCTCACTCCGTAGGCTCCCTGAATAGGCACCAAAGGGACGGGGCCGCTTATTTGTGCCGGCTGGCGATAATTAACGTTAATATGATCTCGGGCTTGCTCCGCATTATAAAAGCAAGGCGCGGAGGTTTGTCTGAGGTCTGGGAAGTACGTGATGTAATGGAGAATATGAAAGAAGCATGTCAGTGGGGAGATGTGACGCGGCCAGGCACTTTAAACAAGGACACTAGAATTCCGCCCTTTGATCTCCGCGCTGAGGACAGCGCGAGAAAGAGCTGCGCGAGCTCCCGCGGCACCTTCACTCCCGCACCGTGCCCGCCCTCGCAGCCCCGCTGCCGAAGAGGAAAAGTGTGGTTAGGTTTTTGCGTCAGCGAGGACTCGCGCCGGCCATCGACAGCGGGAGAAGCGCTGCCTCCGCGTGCTCAGTTCTGCCACTCCGCGCACCAACACTTATCGTCAGCTGTGTGCCCGCATGCCAGTGTGGCACAGCCCCCGGAACTGCACATGCACAATCTTTATCCCTTTCTTTCCTTTCTCCCTCCAACACTTTCCTTCCCCATTTTACCTAAATAAATTACCCTTTTCCCGTAAGACCTCGCCTCGTGTCCGTGCTTTATGGTGCCGCCCGTGCAACATGGGTCGAATCCGTTACAGATCATAACAGTCTACTGCATTTCATTCTTTTAATAAACGCAAAAACACAAGCGGGGCTGAGTGACCAACATTAGCTGACGCAGTAGAACGTCCTGACAATGTTATAATTTTTATGGTCATTTATTTTAGTTAATAAATCTACTATAAATTTAAAGAACACAAGATATAAGACGACACAAAACCCTACACGCGTCTTTTCTAATTACACGTGATAAAATTTAAAGGCTCACTGTGTTAACATTTATTTTGTTTAAATTTGATCCTAATAAGATTTAATTTAATTTAAATTCTACATTTGTATCGTCATTTTAGTTCTGTGATTATAAATTTGTTTTACTACAATGTTTAACTTGATTTTATCTGCTACTACGTGCCGTTCTAAAACTCTGTGTCTCATTAATCCAGCAGAGAATGAACTAAGGCATGAGGCGTCAGCCTGTAGTTATATGACGCCACTCAACGGTAAAAGCCAGCAAACGCACAAAGCCAAACGGTACCGCCGAGCGCGGCGACGGTAGGACCTACATTCCGATTGATTAACCACTGTAAGTTCAGTAACTTAAAAGTTACTGTACAAAGCAGTCTTACTGCAAGTACACCTACCTGTTTTCCTCCCTGAAGGTTCTGATGATGGAGGCAACAGTGAAGCGACTCAAATTTGGTTGTACTCGTTGCCCAGCCTCCCTCATAGTCATCCCATGGACAAGGACATGGTCAACTAAAGTGGCTCGAATTTCATCCGAGACTGACTGTCTTCTTGCCCTTGCTCTTCCCCTTCCTTGTCGCCGTCGTTCTCCACCTCCACCTCCTTCACCACGTCCTCCTCCTCCTCCACCTCTCCCTCCTCCTCCACCACCTTCCTGTTGTCCTAGACCACCTCCTCCTCCTCTTTCACCACGTCCTCTTTCTCCACCACGTCCTCCTCCTTCACCACGTCCTCTTTCTCCACCACGTCCTCCTCCTTCACCACGTCCTCTTTCTCCACCACGTCCTCCTCCTTCACCACGTCCTCTTTCTCCACCACGTCCTCCTCCTTCACCACGTCCTCTTCCTCCACCACGTCCTCCTCCTTTACCACGTCCTCTTTCTGACCACGTCCTCTTCCTTTGCATCTCTTTGGATCCATTGTTTCAAACCTGAATGAGCTGACTTTGGCCCTTTTATCTATCCATCGAAGGTTCTGATTGTTGTGTGATAAATTTTGACTCCTAGTGTTTCCACCTGGTTAATTGTGTGCTAATTGAGCTCAAGCTATGCTGACTTAAGTTAACATTATTGAATGCTAGTGCTTTCTAAATGACTACATGGTGTAAGCACTAAAAAATGTAGGGATTTGTGTGTAGAGTTTTGCAGTAACAGTTCACCAAATTTGACTCATGTGTCAAAGCAGGGAATAGTGTTTATAGTTCAGGGAAATGGGTGAGCTTTTTGAAAAATAGCGTTACGGTTTTGAAATTTTAGTTTAAAAGCCTGGTTATAGTGTTTAAGCAATCGAGAAAAACTGTAATAAAAAACCCACTATTAGCCAACCAAGATGTAACTGATCCCGCAGGGTATAATCTCATAACACACATTGCTCAGGAAGTAGGACAGACAATAATCTCTGCTCAGAATGGGGTAGGGTATGGCAGAAAAGAAACCAGTAATGCACAGGCTTCGGGTGCAGGTCAGTCATTCCTAGACACACCCTCCCTTAATTTAACTGGTGTTAAACTAGTCATGCAATCCGAGGCCAAAGAGCCTCCTGTCTTTCGAGGAGATGAATCTGACAAGTTCAGTGTTCATGAGTGGGAAGATCTAATGGACACTTACTTGCGAAAAAGGGATATACCAATAGCTGAACATCATCAAGAAATCATCGCAAGGCTGATGGGAAAAGCTAAAGATATTGTTAGAATTACCCTCCGTAGTAATACTTCTTTGGCGCCTTCTGATAATCCTAAAGTAATATTTGACATATTGAAACAACACTTCAGCGAAGTCAGATATTTCTACATGCCCTTAGCCGATTTCTATGGCACAGTACCTTTAGCAGGAGAAAACCCAGTAAACAAAGCTATTGATGTTGCAGAAGAAGCCTTAAGGAGGTTTGGGCGACAGATGGATGACCCATGCCAGGAGGCAGCTTTGATGTTCGTTAAACATTGCCCCGAACCAGGTTTGTATGCCATTTTCTGATTAAAGGCACCAGATAGATGGACAGCGAGCAAGATACAGGAGCATCTAGACCAATATCAGGCTGAACAGAAAAAACAGATGGCGGTTAGGTCAAAGCATAATATCGCCACGAGACACGTTACCGCTTATGTCCAGTCAGCTCTGAATAATGAGAGCGCAATGGTTGGTTGTCCCGCTATGCCAACAGAGGACATCAACACTCCCACCCCTTCCTGCGCCCAAAATGATGAAAATTGCATGAAGACACTCATTAGTCTACTTGACCGTGCCTTATCGCAGAAAAATCAAGAAATGTGTCGCTTCTGATTGGGTATGCAAGGTATGTCATTCGCGCGAGCGCACTGCTGAAGACATCGGCTCTGCCTTGCTTGCTTTCAGCCCGGACATGTAAAAAGGAACTGTGCAAATATTCGACCCGACCATGACACTCCTGTCACGGTAAGCCCCTAGAGGGAGCCAGACGCAGAGACTCCATTTTGAGTTTAGTTGTGTTAGAACTTCATTTCCCAGAGTACACCTCGGTCAGGTGACGGTAACGCTCACCTGAACCGAGGAAGCTAATTAGAAGAGACTGATTAGTTTTGTGATAAATAGCCCTTTGTTCAGTTGCTCTGCGTCTGGCCTCTGTTGTGTTAACTACTGTTTAGCTAAGTGGGTGGTTGTTTCCTCGTTCTTGGTGTCATGCCATTTCCCCCTAGCTCCTGGTTTGTCCTGTCTTTGGTTTTGTTCTGTTCTGTTAATGCACTGTTATGTTTAATTCCTACTTAGTTATACCGTAGCCTAGCCTATGTTTAGCCTAGCCCATGTTTAGCCTAGCCTATGTTTAGCTCTGTGTTATTTTTAGTCTGCTAAGGGTAGTCCATGTTTAGTCTGCTATGTGTAGTTCCCGTCTAGCCTGTAGTGTTTAGTGTCTGTCCAGCTGGTAGTGTTTAGTTCCTGTTCAGCCTGGTTAGCCTCTGTTGTCCCTTATGCCCTGTGTTCCTGTTCTGTGAAGTAAGGTTGTTGTGTTACTGTGCTGTTTATGTTACTGATCTGTAAGTTTCCCCATGTGTCTGCATCCAGCTATTGTTCCTAGTCATTGTACCTCCCTGTTTAGTCTAGCTTCTGGTTATGTTTAGTTCCTTATGTTTAGTTTGTTTGTGTGCATCTCCTAGTCTTTTCTTGCTCTTTGTCTTGTTTAGCGTAGCTTGTTTAGCCTGTGTGATCCCCTAGCCTGTGTTATCCCTTAGTCTAGTTCATCCCCTAGCCTTGTGTAGATCCTAGTCCTGTTTAGCCCTTGTTTAGTCTACAGTAGTTTGTGTAGCTTAGCCCGTGTTTGTTTCAGTTCCGTAGTTCCCATATGTAAGTGTCCATTTATGTTCTGTTTTCACTATTAAAAGACACCTCACCAATGATCACCTCTGCCTATACACCTTTCTCAAAACCCACACAGCACACCCGTTACAACTCCATCTGGGCGATCATTGCAAGGTCAGCCTACTTTAAATTAGTTAACCCACACCTGGAGAGGGGACGTGTGGGTAAGATGGAACAGATCTTTGAGAGTGCAGATTTTAAGCAAACTTATGAAAGTGTATGTATGCAAGCCCCAGCTAAAGTCACTGTGATTGCACAAAATATGCAAACCGTTAGAGCATATGATGATTTATTTTATGTTCCGGTGAGTGTAAACAACAAATTCCAAATGAGAGGGATGTTGGATTTAGGATCTATGGCGTGCACTTTCAGTGAAAAAGCAGAGAGTAGAATGTTAAATGAAATGGTTAATGGGTTTGGTCTTCAGGACAGGAATGTAGAAGGGCAGATGGTGGTGGACTTTGCAAAGAGGATGGAAATGGCAGTAGTAAATACTTTCTTCCAGAAGAGGCCGGAACATAGGGTGACATATAAGAGTGGAGGCAGAAGCACTCAGGTCGACTACATCTTGTGTCGACGTTGTAATCTGAAAGAGATCAGTGACTGCAAAGTGTTGGTAGGGGAGAGTGTAGCCAGACAACACAGAATGGTGGTGTGTAAAATAACCCTGGTGGTGAGGAAGGCGAAGAGGACAAAGGCAGAGCAGAGGACAAAGTGGTGGAAGCTGAGAAAGGAAGAATGTTGTGAAGTCTTTAGGGAGGAGTTGAGACAGGCTATGGGTGGTCAGGAGGTGCTTTCAGTTGACTGGACAACTACAGCCAATGTAATCAGGGAGACAGGTAGGAGGGTACTTGGTGTATCATCAGGTAAGGGGAAATTGGACAAGGAGACTTGGTGGTGGAATGAGGAAGTCCAGGAGTGTATACAGGGAAAGAGGCTAGCTAAGAAGAAGTGGGACACGGAGAGGACTGAAGAGAGTAGACAGGAGTACAGGGAGATGCAGAGTAAGGTGAAGGTAGAGGTGGCAAAGGCCAAACAAACAGCATATGAGGCCTTGTATGCTAGGCTAGACAGTAAGGAGGGAGAGGGGGATCTGTACAGGTTGGCAAGGCAGAGAGATAGAGATGGGAAGGATGTGCAGCAGGTTAGAGTGATTAAAGATAGAGATGGAAATGTACTGACAGACGCCAGGAGGGTGATGGGAAGATGGAAGGAGTACTTTAAGGAGTTGATGAATGAGGAAAACGAAAGAGAACAAAGAGTAGAAGAGGTGACTGTTGTGGAACAGGAAGTAGCAAATATTGGTAGAAGTGAGGTGAGAAGGGCATTGAAGAGGATGAAGAGTGGAAAGGCTGTTGGTCCTGATGACATACCTGTGGAGGTATGGAAGTGCTTAGGAGAGGTGGCAGTAGAGTTTTTGACAAGTTTGTTTAACAAGATTTTGGAGAGTGAGAGGATTCCAGAGGAATGGAGGAGAAGTGTATTGGTGCCAATTTTTAAAAACAAGGGAGATGTGCAAAGCTGTGGCAATTATAGAGGTATAAAGCTAATGAGCCAGACAATGAAGCTGTGGGAAAGAGTAGTGGAAGCTAGGTTAAGGGCAGAGGTGAGCATTTGTGAGCAGCAATATGGTTTTATGCCTAGAAAGAGTACATCAGATGCAGTATTTGCTTTGAGGATGCTGGCGGAGAAGTATAGAGAAGGTAACAGGGAGTTGCATTGTGTCTTTTTAGATTTAGAGAAAGCGTATGACAGGGTGCCAAGAGAGGAGCTGTGGTATTGTATGAGGAAGTCTGGAGTGGCAGAGAAGTATGTTAGAGTGGTGCAGGACATGTATGAGAACTGTAAGACAGTGGTAAGATGTGCTGTAGGTGTGACAGAAGAGTTCAAGGTGGAGGTGGGTCTGCATCAAGGAACGGCTCTAAGCCCCTTTTTGTTTGCTCTGGTGATGGACAGGATGACAGATGAGGTAAGACAGGAGTCCCCATGGACTATGATGTTTGCAGATGACATCGTGCTCTGTAGCGAGAGCAGGGAACAGGTGGAGGAAAATTTGGAGAGTTGGAGGTATGCTCTGGAATGCAGAGGAATGAAGGTTAGCCGCAGCAAGACGGAATACATGTGTGTAAATGAGAGGGACCCAGGAGGATCGGTAAGCCTACAGGGAGCAGAGGTGAAGAAGGTGCAGGATTTTAAGTACTTAGGGTCAACGGTCCAGAGCAACGGAGAGTGTTCAAAGGAGGTGAAGAGGCGGGTACAGGCAGGTTGAAATGGGTGGAGAAAAGTGTCAGGTGTGTTGTGCGATAAAAGAGTATCAGCGAGAATGAAAGGAAAGGTGTACAGGACAGTGGTGAGACCAGCAATGCTCTACGGCTTAGAGACAGTGGCGCTGAAGAAAAGACAGGAGGCAGAAGATGTTGAGGTTCTCTTTGGGAGTGACAAGGATTGATAGGATTAAGAATGAGTTTATCAGAGGGACAACCCACGTTAGATGTTTTGGAGATAAAGTCAGAGAGGCCAGATTGAGGTGGTTTGGACATGTTCAGAGGAGAGATTGTGAATCTATCGGTAGAAGGATGCTGAGGTTGGAACTGCCAGGCAGGAGGTCTAGAGGAAGACCAAAGAGGAGATTTATGGATGCAGTGAAAGAGGACATGAAGTTAGTTGGTGTGAGAGAAGAGGATGCAGAGGATAGGGTTAGATGGAGGCAAATGATTCGCTGTGGCGACCCCTGAAAGGGAACAGCCGAAAGACAAAGAAGAAGAAGAATGTTAAATGAAAATGTGTTACTGGAACCAAGATCGCTGTTGCAAGAGATGTTAGTGGGCTGCAGATGTAAAGCGACCAAGCCTAAATGCATGTATGAAGTAGAGCTGAAGGTATATGGCCTGAAATGTATAGTACCTATCCTTGTTGTGCCTGGAAAAAGAGATGACTTAATAATTGGTACCAATGTAATTAAATATCTCATGCACCAAATGAAGGTCAGCCATGACTACTGGCGAATTCCATCCAGCAGTACTCCAGGATCGTCAGCACCGTGTGAACGGTTCCTGGACCTTATGGCAAATACAATGCCGATGGAGAGGTGACGGTCTACCAGAGAAGGTAGAGACTGTTAAGCTCCATTCAGTCACTCTTATGGCAAAACAAGAACACCTTGTTTGGGAAGGGCTGCCTAGAAACGCTCCTATGTCACCAGGGAGCGCTGTAGTTGTTGAGACCACTTCCTCTAAGTCCATACCGCGGGGTATTCTCGTTGGCCGTTACACCCTTGTGGGGAGATCGCTGGGTTCCCTTAAAAATTACCAACCTTTCTGACAAGCATGTCACCCGCAAAAGGAATCGTAAGCTGGCAGATGTGTTTTCATGCCTCGCTGTAGAAGATTTTGGGCTGGTGCAGAATTTCAATCACGCTTAGGTGCTTATACCTGAGCCAGGCTCCCATCCTTGTACTACATCCGATCTTAAAAGGAGACTACATACCGTGGGTCTTAATGATGTTGACATTGACTTAGGTTCTGTCAGTGATGCAGCAAAGGAAAAGCTTGTTCAGTTACTTGAGAATTAAAATGACGTATTTTCCAAACATGCCCTAGATTGCGGGAAGGTCAAGGGTTTCGTTCACCACATTCGCTTGACTGATGAGCGTCCATTCAGTACACAGCGTTTACCACCCCTGCAGGACTATTTGAGTACAACAGGATGCCACAGGGACTGTGTGATAGCCCAGCATCCTTCATGCGGATGATGCTAAGTATCTTCAGAGACCTGAATTTCAGTAGTTTACTCTGTTATTTAGACGATTTATTAGTATTTGCTCCAGATGAAACCGCAGCTTTGGCGTGGTTAGAAGTGGTGTTCCAACGATTGAGGCTGCATAATATCAAGCTAAGCCCAAAGAAGTGTCATTTGATGCAAACGTCTGTTAAATTTCTGGGTCATTTTGTTGATAAAAATGGAGTTTCTGTAGACGCCTCAAAGGTGGAAGCAATTGCTAAGTTGTCAAAGATTGACCTCATGGAAGAGGATGGGCTGACTCCATCTGTACGAAGAATCAAGTCTGTGCTGGGCATGATTCTGTACTATTAGCACTTTATACCAAATTGCTCCTCTGTAGCCAAACCACTCTTTTCTCTAACAGCTGGACAGAAGAGAAGAGCCAAAGCTGGGACCAATACTAGGGCAGGGACATACTGAAAACTCAAGCCTGCTGATTGGACTTCAGAGTGTGATGAAGCCCTTTCTAAACTAAAAGATAAATTGTTGTATAGTGTCATTTTAGCACATCCAGACTTCTCAATTCCTCTAATCTTGTCAATTGATGCTTCTCTAGATGGGCTGGGAGCTGTGTTGTCGCAAGTACCAACAGGCGAAGATAAAGCATGCCCAATCGCTTTTGCAAGCAAGAAGTTAAGTACTTCTCAAAAGAGATACCTAGCACACAAACTTGAGTTTTTAGCTTTAAAATGGAGTGTGTGTAAAAAAAATTCAGTCACTGGCTGAAGGGTCATACCTTTACTGTATGGACCGACAATAACCCACCCAATAATAGTGACCACATGGTAGTTGACGCCCAATTAACACTCCATGACCAATGGGAGGCTGCAACTGCAGTAAGGGCTGTTCAAGCAGTCCAGTCTATTCAAAACACCCCCCCCCCCCTCCCCGATAATGAAGCAATTGCAGCGATCCCTCTTGACAAGATTAAGCAGGAGCAAGAATCAGACCTAGCAATCTCACAAATCATGCCTTATCTGAGTCAAAGGAAACTACCATTGAGGCGAGAGAGGACTAAGATGGGTGCAAGAGCTTTAGTTTAACCTAAGCAGTGGGATCGGCTGAAGATTCTAGATGGAGTAGTGTATCGCATCTCTAAAAATCCGTTAAGCCATCATAAGCGGTTCCAACTCGTACTTCCCTCAAGTCTCAAGACTAAGGCTCTGAATGGTGTGCATGACATGGCTGGACATCAGGGACAAGCTATAACTGTTCATTTGGCTTTTTCCACATGTGTTTTTTTTTTGTTGCTTTTTCTGGCCTAAAATGAAGCAGGATGTGAGGAAGTACGCGAAGTGTTGTCAGCAATGTATACTGGCCAAGACACCAGAACCATCTGCACGTGCCCCTCTTGAGAGCATTAAGACCACTGCCCCTATGGAGTTAGTGTGTTTGGACTTTTGGAGTGCTGAAGACAGCAAACAGCGGTCTGTTGATGTACTAGTTGTAACAGATCACTTCACAAAGTTGGCTCATGCCTTTCCATGTGTAAACCAGGAAGCTAAACAAATTGCCAAGAAGTTGTGGGATAACGTCTTTTGTGTCTATGGTTTTTCAATGCGCATCCATACCGACCAAGGAGCAAACTTTGAAAGTGCAATAATAGCCGAATTGCTCATATTAGCGGGCGTCGAGAAGTCCCACACCACAGCTTACCACCCAATGGGAAATGGTGGAACTGAGCGATTCAATCGAACTCTGGGCAGCATGCTTCCTTCATTACCTCTCAAGGAAAAGCACAAGTGGCCTGAGCAGATACAGACCCTGACATTTGCTTATAATGCTACAGTACACAAGACCACTGGATACGCTCCATTTCAACTCATGTTCGGCCGCATTCCAAGGCTTCCCGTCGGTATTACGCGACTCAGTAATTGTTGACCACAGTAGTTATGTGAAGACACTTATGTCTTACCTCCATGAGGCCGCAAGCATTGCTCAAAAACACGCTGCAGTGGAACAAGGAAAGCAGGCCAGGGGTTATAACAAGAGAATCAAAGGAACATGTCTGAATGTTGGTGATCGAGTGCTTATTGCAAATAAGAGGGAGAGAGGAAAGAGAAAGCTTGCCGATAAGTGGGACCCTAATGTCTATACCGTGAAGGATAGGAATGTTCAGACAAACATATACAAACTGATTGATGACGAGGGAAACCTTAGGGTAGTACACCGAAATCTGATTCTGGATATCAGCTTCTTACCAGTGGAAACACCCCTGGAAAGTGAGAACCTACGATCCAGTGCTGAGGATGGTGAGAGTCAGTCTTGTGTTATGGGGACGTCTGAATCATCGGAGAAGATGTGTACGGGGAATAGAACGAGAGCGTGGTTGATTGACGATACGGAAGGGTCTGAAAATCAAGGGTTTTTGGATGACTGTGATCCAGAGCTTAGGCATTCATCCCAGGGTCAAGGCAAAGTAAGTGACCTGGATCAGAGCGAAGGGGTGGATCCTTTTGGTTGTTCTGGCCAAGCTTCTGATATAGAAGTTGAACCTTTATGTGACAATCCTGATGTGCAAACAGAAACATTGAGTGCCAGCAGTAATGCTAACGTAAAAGCACAAGTTCCATGTTCAAGGGGTGGGGTCACCCCGAGTAAAGAAGTCAGGTTCATTCATTTCGTTGTTTTAAGAAGGGATTTGGTATTGTTAAAAGAAATATACGTGATGTGAATTTCACAGTGTGATACACACCAGGTTATCGTATGTTGTATAAGGCAGCATGCTGTTCTAAGAATGTCTAAGACTTGATCAACCTTGGATTTTTCTTAACCTGAAAGCAGGTAACTTACTATGTTGAACTGCGAATGAGATTCGCTGAAAGTCTTGTTATAATTGGGTTGAGTATCATCTGGATTTTTGTGAAATTCAGGAGGGGAGAATGTAGCGGATCTTAATATTCATACTGTATAATTAATATTATATATTAATGTATTCCACTAAAATCCCTCCTCATTTGTATAATTATTTTATATCATTTTGTGTTCGATAATTTTTACAAATTGTTGGAAATATAGTTGTGTTTAGAGCAGCAGTTTCATGTGTAACACGCGGTGACGTCATTTCCAGTCAGCTCGCGTTTGAGCGTGCTGAAGATAGGTAAGCTGATAGCGGCACTGATTTCTTAAAGTCTCTAAAAGTTAAATTGTATTAAGTGTATGATGTATAAAAAATATTACTGTTGGAAGTGTTCGACATTGGTTAGAGAACTTTTTGCGCATTTTTTAATAGTTTACTACTGATAACAGCGGTGTAAGTCTGTGAGCTCCCAGAAAGGTGTTAGCGCTAGCTAGCTAATTTATTGGTTTTTAATTTCTACAGGTAGTCGAATTAAGGGAGAACAAATGCACAGAACCCAATGCTGTATTCTGTTTATTCCATGCAGCTGCTACAATAAATCCTCCAGATCAGCAAC
>NC_071102.1:47105000-47107500 GCF_024256425.1 Clarias gariepinus | reverse complement strand
TGTAATTGGGTCAGACGGCGCTTTCTCATGGGCTCATCTCATGGGTCTGATGTGAGATCTGCTGTTTTGGCATAAACGGTTTGGAAAGCCCCCTCTGACCTCTTCTCTTTGACAAATGCAAGAAGAGATTCAATTCTTTTCTTGCAGTAAAGAACATACATCACCCTCTGCTGGACAATATCAAAGACCACGATAGTCTCAGAGAAGATTTGTTTATATGTGTACAACATGAACACAAACTCAAAATCCTCCAGTTTCCTCACAAAGCCTTTGGCACAATCCAATGTATCATCATCCATTGTTGTATCTGCAATGATGTTCTCAAATGTCTGCAGGAGGCCATCATAATTGTTTGCCACAGTGCTCACTATCCGTGATGTGAAATTCCATCGAGTAGGAGCATTTCTGGGCAACCTTGAACAGCCTGCAGACTCCAGAAAAGATGTCCTCTTTGTGGATTTTGAAAAAAATGTGGCAAATCCAGAGAGTGATGCAAAAAAGATTCTGCACTCAGGCAAGCATTTAGCACCAGATTCAGTCTGTGTGCATAGCAATGCACAAACATTGCACTGGGGCTATTGCTTTCACTTTGGCCTGCAGACCATTGAGATCTGAAGCCATGACAGCAGCCCCATCATAGGTCTGTGCCACAAGCTTATCCTTAAAATTGTAGCCCTGCATGTTCTCATTTAATATTTCAAAAACAGACTTGGCATCTCGCCCCCAGGAACATCAAAAAATCCAATAAAGCGCTCCTGAATTTTACCTGCACTATCCACATAGCGAACAATGACAGAGAGTTGGGCACGGCAGGATATATCAGTTGTTTCATCCTCCTGACATCAAAAAAAGGGAGCATGTTGAATTTCATCTCTGATCTGATCAGAAATAGTGGCTGCAAGAGCAGAGATCAAGTCATTTTGAATAGTATGGGACATACCAGAAAACACAGTTGAGGACTCGAATTGTGTGGACAGGACAGAGTCATATTTAGCTAATGTTTCTGTGAACTCCCTGTAATTCCTCTTGTTGGATGATTCACTACTCTCCTCATGTCTCCTAAATGACAGCTCCTGCCGGCCTAGCAAGGATGTCACATCAATAGCAATGTCACATTCCCTTGCAGTCTTAAAGAAATCGCCACTGGCATACTGGATGTTTTTCCTTTTTCACACCATTCTTTGTAAACCCTAGAAATGGTTGTGTGTGAAAATCCCAGTAACTGAGCAGATTGTGAAATACTCAGACCGGCCCGTCTGGCACCAACAACCATGCCACGCTCAAAACTGCTTAAATCACCTTTCTTTCCCATTCTGACATTCAGTTTGGAGTTCAGGAGATTGACTTGACCAGGACCACACCCCTAAATGCATTGAAGCAACTGCCATGTGATTGGTTAATTAGATAATTGCATTAATGAGAAATTGAACAGATGTTCCTAATAATCCTTTAGGTGAGTGTATACGATTATTAATCTCAAATGTTTTTAAACTTAAAAAAAAAATTGCATTAATTTTCTTTTTTTTATTTATTCTTTGTACATAATTTCTTCAATTGTTTCGTTGCATTTTAGACAAAAAGGCTAATGACATGTCTGGCTAATATAAATGCACACACACACACACACACACACACAGAGAGTATATAAGCATGACACACACAAACCAGACTACTCCTTGATCAAAGGATGCAAAACCTGTGTGTGTGTGTGTGTGTGTGTGTGTGTGTGTGTGTGTGTGTGTGTGTGTGTGTGGTTTGTTTGACATAAAACAGAAAGCCAGATATTTTCCTTTGCTTTGTGTGTATGTGTGTGTGTGTCCGTCATGCTGTTGATTTGATCATCATTGATTAAAGCGTGAAGGTTTTCTTGCAAGAGAGATGACGCTCGAGTTTGATCAAGCGTGCACACACACGCACACACACACACGCACACACACACTCTGGTGTCGGAGCTGATGGGGGGATCAGGATGGTGGAGTTGTTGATCCTGACAGTGGAGGAGTGGAGCATCGTGAATGTTTCCCGCGCGCTAACCCCACGCTACAGCGCTCAGCTCACAGTCTGATCATAACAACAAATCAATCTATCAAGTGTTCAGTGGAATGTGAGCACTGATCTGTTGTTTATGCTTTAAATGTCTCCACTATTTCTGAGCCTAAAGTTTCTGTTACTATGGTAACCAAACAAAAGAGCCAATCAGATTGCTCCATCTTAAACAGTTTGGGCTTACAGGACCCCTACTAACCCCCCCCCCCCCCCCACCCACACACAAACACACGCACACACACACACACACACCTCACCCCGCCCTACCCACAGGTTCTGTAAACCTCAGGCATCACGTCACAACAGTTCTGTCCATCTGTCAACTGTCTCTCTCACTTCTCTCCTGCACTTTCATCCATCTCCCTCATCTTCACTCCCTCTCCCTCTCTCGTTCTCCATCTCCCTCTCTCTCTCTGCCCTCCATTCTTTGGTTTCTCTCTGTTTTCTTTCCCTC
>NC_071102.1:47055000-47100000 GCF_024256425.1 Clarias gariepinus | reverse complement strand
CTCCCCTTGTTTTGTGTGAACCCTTGGTATTTCTAACTGACTCGATCCTAACAATCTGAGTGGTCTGTTAGGTTTATATACAGTGAGCATATCTGTAATGTATTTTTATGTCCTAGGCCATTAAGTGATTCATAAATTAGTAAAAGAACTTTAAAATCTATCCTACAGGAAGCCAGTGTAAGGACCTGAGGACTGGTCTAATGTGCTCAGATTTTCTGGTTCAAGTCAGAATCCTGGCAGCAGCGTTCTGGATGAGCTGCAGCTGTTTAATGGTCTTCTTGGGAAGGCCAGTGAGGAGACCATTATAATAATCCACCCTACTGTTGACAAATGCAAGGACAAGTTTCTCCAAATCTTGATTGGAAACAAATCATCTAATTCTTGCAATGTTTTTAAGATGGTATGCTGATTTAGTTACTGCTTTGACATGACTACTGAAACTAAGGTCTGTCTCCAGAATCACCCCAAGATTCTTGACCTTAATTTTTATTGTTTGACCCCTAGGGTGAAAATATGCATGCATTCTCATTATCTGACTAAGTGGGAGCATATACAGACTAAACAGGAGGGATGCAAGAATCATGAACCATTTTAGTACCATCCCAGAAAGCCCGACCCAGTTTTTCAGTCTTTCTATTAGTATGTTATGATTGAAAGTGTCAAACGCAGCGCTAAGATCAGGCAGGACCAACACTCATATTTTGCAGAATCAGAATTTAAATGAATGTCATTATTATCTTTATGAGCGCTGTCTCTGTACTGTGATGCACTCAGAAACCAGATTGAAAACTGTCCAGGTATTCATTTGAGTTTGAGTGGTTGTTTAGCTGATTAAAAACGTCTCGGGTTACTTTGCTGTAACCCTGTTCCCTGAAAAGGCATAAACGAGATGTTGCGTGAAAACGCTATGGGAACATCTTGTCATGTTGCTGGTTGTGAAGAAATATGTGTATCAAACACGCCAAATTTTGGCTTATATAACCTTGGTCGGGTGACGTCATCTGATGAGACGCACCTGCAGGTTATAAATAGGAGTGAGCCGGAAACATTCCTCAGATTGATTTGTCTGAACGGATGTCCGGTCACGTAGGCAGTGCGGCATTGGGACGCAGCATCTCATTCCCGCCTTTTCAGGGAACAGGGTTCCAGCAAAGTAACCCAAGACGTTTCCTTTCAAAGGCTACACTCAATGCTGCTTGAAAACGCTATGGGAACGAGAATACCAACGCCGCCGCACTGCAAGTGTCTGGACCCCAAGGTTGTGTAGCATGTGCGCACAAGGCTGAGAAGGTCTCAGAACTATGCCTGGGCAGCTAACTCGGCGACCCATGAGCCCGGAGTAGCATGAACATCCAGACTATAAATGTAACAAATGTGTGTGGAGAGGACCAATCCTCCATGTCACACACTTGCTGCAGGGGAATACCTCTTGCTAGTGCAATAGATGAGGCGATCCCCCTGGTTGAATGAGCCCTGATTCCTAGAGGCGAAGTGAGCCCGTGCGCCTCGTAGAAGAGGGCAATAGCATCTCTCACCCAGTGTAGTGGCGGCCGCCCCCCGCAGCCCCTAAACATGTAAAGGCTGTTTTGGCTGACGCCACTGGCTGCTGCGGTGGATGTAAATATGAAGAGCACATACTGGACACAGTAAGTTTAGTCTCTCCGGCTCGTAACTGTAAAGGCGGAGGACAGAAGGCTTCAAAAACAATAGGGTGCATGTTGGGTTTATGGAACTTTCAGAAGATAGTTCAGTGAGGATTCAGTTACGTACGTCCTGAGAGTACTAGGGCACAACTTTTTCTGCAGAAACTCCAGCACTGAAACAATTCAGCAGTGGACTGGGTCTACCTGCTTCGCACACACTTGCTGCAGGGGAATACCTCTTGCTAATGCAATAGATGAGGCGATCCCCCTGGTTGAATGAGCCCTGATTCCTAGAGACAAAGTGAGCCCACGCGCCTCATAGGAGAGGGCAATAGCATCTCTCACCCAGTGTAGTGGCGTGAGCCTGAGGACAACTTTTCCTGCAGAAGCTCCAGCACTGACACAATTCGGCAGTGGACTGGGTCTATCTGCTACGTCATGCACCAACTTTCAAATACATTACTTTAAAGAGCATAAGCTCTTCTAGGGGAGGGAGCCCTTCAGAGATTGACTGAACAATACAACTGCTCCCACATTCATATGCCCTGGGATGTAAATCGCCCTGAGGGAGAGGAACCTGGTGCGCTAGCTAACTAGCGGCGTGAGCACAGTCTGCCCAGGCGATTAATATATGAGACTGCCATAGTGTTGTCGCATTAGGACATGGTAGCCTCTCAACTACTGGGGGAAGTGCTTTAGGGCCAGAAATAGAGCCCTCATTCCGAGGCAATTGATGTTCCGCGCAAGAAGAAGGCCTTTTCAGCTTCCTCGGGCTGGACGGTCATCTAAGACCGCACCCCAGCCCGTGAGGGAAGCATCTGTCATTAGCATCTGCGACGACAGGACGAACTTAGAGTGGGACCCAGAGTCAGAAACCGTGATAAACCGATATGTGCGGGTGAGAGAGCTAGACCAAACGAAAGGACCCGATACTGGTAAGCTTTACCCCCAAAAGCGAACCTCAGGAACCTCCTGTGTTGTGGCAATATTTCTATATGAAAGTAAGCGTCCTTCAATCGATTGTCACAAATCAATCGCTTAGTAGGATTTGAGAGCAATCTCTTTGACAGTCAACATTTTGAAGCTGTATTTATTTAAGATAGCGGGTAAGACAGGGGCATTAAGGAGGAATGTTCGATCCTTATCCTTAATGCCTGTCAGATTTAGCCATAGGTGTCTCTCAGTGGACACCAAGTAAGCCATAGAACGGCCGATAGCACGGGCTGTTTGTTTAGTCGTGTGTAGGGACAAATTAGTAGCCCGGTGTAATTCTGTGAATGCTTCCTGATTCACAGTGCCACTCGTGCTCAAATCATTCAGCAGATCAGCCTGGTACGCCTGCAAAACCACCATGGTGTGCAAGGAAGCGCCGGCCTGACCTGCTGCTTGGAACGCCTTCCCTACCAGGGTAGAAGAAGTTCTACACGGCTTGGAGGGAAGGGTTAGCTTCTTTAATGAGTATGATGTTCGAGGAGAGAGATAGCCCGCAAGCGTCTCTTCTATCTGGGGCATCACAACATAACCTCGTGCTTTTGCATTAACGATGTTCGAATAGAATGAAGTCGATGGTACAAAAATAAGGGATGAGAAAGGTTTATTTCAAGTACGAGATAATTTGTTATGGAGGTCATCAAAAAAAGGGAGACAGCGGCGTTGTGGCGCCCTCTCCTGGTCACCTGACAGAAATCTGTCGTCTAATTTTGATTGTTTTGGGTGAGCTTGCTCCTGTGGCCAATTAATGTGCAGTTGTTCGACTGCATGTGTTATAACTTCAAGCAACTCCTCATACTCTTTATTATCTTTAGAGGAGCATTCTAAGGTAGCTACTTCCATTTCTACAGAAGCAAGAGAACAACTCTCTTCCGTACACCCACAAGAAGCACCGAAGTGCGCTCGTGAAGTGGACGGAGAGACTTTGTGATCGGGGGAGAGGGCGAGAGAAAGGAGGGTCTCCGTCTCTCGTGCCTCGGCCAGATCAACTTGTGATCCCCAAGAGTGCAGCGCGGCTCGTGGTTCCTTAAAGATTTGATATTGGTCTGTAATTATTTAATATCGTATTATCAAGATTGTTTTTTTGTAAAAAAAAGATGTGGAAAGTGTGTCAAAGTCGCAGGTTGACAATTTGAGGTGCTGTACAGTACTTTTTCTCCCAAGATCTTGCCATCAATTGCTTCTAACATTACTGATTATCTCAGAAATAAGGAACCAAACTCATTGCATTTGCTGTTGCTGAGTTGTATGTTTTAGATTTGCGGTGTCCTGTGGAAATACACATCTCTGTTACTCCTGTTAAATTGCTCAGCTGATAGAAACTGGAGAGGAAATCAGTCTGAAGAGGATCTCTGGCTTCAAAGAGCTGTAATGTCACTGTACTTGTCACATCTTCTTCTCCCTGAGACGACAGCTCTGTCTGAAATAATAATTATTACTTTTCTGTAAAGCGTCCCCTGATTTAATCACGGAGAAGCTCAGGAGTGGATGAGTAGGAAGAGAGCAGGAGTTTGTTCGAGTGCTCCACCTACAGCCACGCCCGTCCTACAGATGAGATTGCTCTTCTCCCCGTGGCACTCGCTGGCTTTATAGTTAGCTTAGCGCTTATAACCGCCTGAATCAGGATTTCATTACATCGAAATGAATCCTGAAATAATTCTCTTTATTAGACTAAGAAAGACCTTTATGTAAAAGTGTTTCTGAAAAATTGCTTGTGAAAGAAAAGAAACTGCGGGTTTTGAGATTATTGACTCCGAGTGTTATGATGCATGATAAGAGGTTAATGAAGCTCAGAGCTGCAGCAGCACTGATAATGTTATATAGCCCATCTGATCCACAGGACACACACACACACACACACACATTCTCTCATTAAACAGTTTTCCACAATGGTGTGTGTGTGTTTTTATGAGGCGTCTCCTGTCAGTGTAAATGAGTGTATGTGTGAGTAATAAGTCCGTATCTCACATTAAACTTCATGAGGCTTCACCTGCAGCTCCACGTCATTTATCTCCACCTCAGGATCTCACAACAATCCACCATCAGTCTCTGAGCACAGACTCGTGCTACAAACAGCTCCGAGTACACTCACACACACACACATGCACACACACACACACACACACACACACACATCAGAAAGCCGTCAGCATTTACACTCTGGCACGCTTTAAAGCAAAGGTTAATTTGTATTGAAGGCGTATTTGTGTGTGTGTGTGTGTGTGTGTGTGTATTTTATTGAATATTGAATTAAGGAAACCTGTTTGGAGAACTGTCTGGTGTGTTTGTTTTTGTTTGGATCCACTTCCTAACAAACAAACAAATATTTCTGCCAATCATTATAAACACCCTCGGGGCTGCCACAGATCCAGGGGGTGGAGCTTTATGACCACTGAAAGTTTTTTTTTAAATATTGAACTCTTTGTATCGTTAAAGGCAATGTAAAGCCTTTTAAATGCTATAGTGCAATGTTAAAGCGAAGGCGCTGATGGACCGGAGTTCACATTTCATCATCGCAATCTGTTCGCCGCTGCACTCGTCTCACCGACACTTCAGCAGAAGGTACAGTGTGTTTGGAGACAGGAGGGTTTGTTTTGTTTTTCTTGTTGATAAAGAGCCATGTGGTGTTCCCGCTCAGCTCCAACGCAGCATGACTCAGCCAGAGACTCAGGAATAAGATAGATAGATAGATAGATAGACAGACAGACAGACAGACAGACAGACAGACACTGTTTATTACATTAGACTCTTCATTTAAGAATGGAACCTCATGCAATCTTTGGGGAAATACTTCTATTTAATTATACCCACCCAGACACACACACACACAGGCTCACAATTATTGAACTCCAATCAGTCTGCGCCTCAGCACTACAAATAGACCTCAGGTAAACCCATCACTTGTGGGAGCAAGAGGAGGAAAGTAGGAGCAGCACAAGGACAAAGATAAAGAAGTCCTTTAAGTCCTGTCCCAGTGAGAACCAGGTGCAGATGATGACAGATGATCAGGCCCGTGATTAGTAACTGCTGATGATGAATGCAGAGTGGTGGGAACAGACAAGAGGGGAAATGAGGTCACTGCCGAGGCTGGTACGGAAAATTCCAGGTTTGAAATTAGAAAAAAAAAAATTGTCCTATTTCTTGGATTTAACCTACACCATCTCATTTAGTTAAAGAAGAAGGAGTGAGCAGGGTCAAGAGGTCATAACTCATGTCCTGATGATTATGGAGGCTGGGCAGAGTGTAGCATCTATAAGAGGGACGTTTAGGCATGAGAACAGGTGTGTCTCTGTGTCCCTACGCTACCATGTACCTGCGGAGGTCCTGCACAGCAAATACACTACAGTGTGATCATACAGTGTTAAGGTTGTGTATACTCCTGTGAAAGACATGTAATATGTTATTGCGTACAGTAGGACAGTACAGGACAGTATGTAAAAAAAAAATACTTGCATTGCATTTTCTACAGAATTACAGAACAAACTTCCTGAGGGTGGAACCCACCACCCGCTCTAAAACAAGCAGTGTGTGTGTGTGTGTGTGTGTGTGTGTAAATGAGGTGTTTCTCTGAGTAATGAGACAGTATTTTGGATCTCTCCCAGATAAGAAGAGCTCATATGCAGATGTGATCCTTCCTTTTCAGGTCATTATGCAGATTTATGTAAATGAGCATGTAGATTAATTAAAGGGATTGGCAGGTGGCGTGGTGAGAAGAGCAGAGCCGGATCTGTCTGTCTGTCTGTCTCCCTTTTTTTCTCTGTCTCTCTCTCTGTCACTTTCACACACACACACACCCTCAGTGGGGATAAACTCACTTAACAGAGGGAAGGTTTACTGGAACGTGAGCTTATCTGATGAATATGTATATGCGGAGCCTGTCGATCAGCACGCAGGCACCACACTGAGCACCGTTACTGCACTGCGAGTGTGCCTGAGGTGGATCTGTCACTCATTAACTCAACTCATTATTAGGATTAATGTAACAGTGTGAGCTCCGAGCAGATCTTTTCTTTCCGTTAGCAGATTTCTCCACTATGTGTGTATTTGTGCAGAGAGTGTGTTCTCCTCCTACATGGGGAGTGTTGTAGCAGGGCTCTCACACAGGAAGTTTATCACACTCAGAAAACATAGAAAGCTAAGCAAAGGTAACAACTCCAAGATGGCGCCGGTAAGGTCGCCTGCCGTCACGACTGCTCCGACCACCTTTTCTTTGTTTATGTTTTTTAAGTTAGTTTTTAGCATTTTAAAACCAGTAAAATTACTACTATGGAGTACATTAGTTATGAAAGAGTTACAAACTCTTGTTTCTATTGGTATACAATGTACTCACAATTCAACGTTTTTAACTCCGGATCTGAGCTGGCCGAGTGAGATCCTGAGGGAGAACAAAGGACGCAACGTGAAGCGGCAGCCCCGAGGGAAACAAGCCGGCGTTAGCAACAGGCTGAGAGCCCGTGCACACCGCACACCTCTGCCTAGCATTCTGCTCGCCAACGTCTAGTCTCTGGAGAACAAACTCGATGACCTCAGGGCCAGGGTAAAGTTCCAGAGAGACATTCGGGACTGCAATCTCCTCTGCTTCACTGCGACATGGCTGAACCCAGCGGTGCCGGACCACGCCATCCAGTCGGCCGAGTTCTTCTCGATTTACCGCATGGACAAAACGCGGGACAGCAGCTGGTGCAACAGCGAGAGCGTTGTTCCTCTCACTTTAACAGTGCCAACTTCAAACGCGCAGCGCCGAATTTTATCAGCACATCACCTGCCCCACCAGGGGTGAAAGGACACTAAATCATTGTTATACACTGGTCAAGGACGGCTACAAGGCACAATCTCACCCTCCGTTTGGTAAATCCGACCACGCCGCCATCTTCCTCATGTCAAAATACAAACAAAGGCTGAAACAGGAAGTTCCGGTTGAGAGGGACCAATCGGTGGCCGCGTTACAGGACGCACTCGATGATGCAGATTGGGACATGTTCAGGAACAGCTCCGATGACGTCAGCGTGTTTACGGAAGCGGTTGTGGGATTCATTGGGAAACTAGCGGATGATGCCATTGAAAAAAATCTATCAGAATGTTTCCCAACCAGAAGCTGCTGCCTACAATGCGGGACCTGCGTCGTGGGACATGGACCCGTACAAGGCTGCGACATACAACATCCGGAAGGTGGTGAAAGAGACGAAGCAGCGCTACAGGAAGAAACTAGAGTCAGAGCTCCAACTGAGTAACTCTAGGAGCCTGTGGCAGGAACTAAGGACAATAACGGACTATAAAACACCAACATCCAGTATGACGAACAAAGACATGACTCTGGCAGATGAGCTGAACACTTTCTATGCTCGCTTAGAGGCTGCAGCTAAAGACGCTAGTGATGCTAATGTTAGCGCCACTAGCAGCGGCAGACAGGAAGATACTGCTAGCCCTGGAAACGCGCTCATCACCACCGAGCATGACGTGAGGAGAGCCTTCAAGAGAGTGAACACCCGGAAAGCAGCAGGACCAGACGGCAACTTAGGTCGTATCCTCAGAGCCTGCGCAGACCAGCTAGCACCTGTGTTCACTGAGATATTCAACATCTCTTTATCTCAGTCGGTGATCCCCACATGCTTCAGAGAGTCCATCATTGTTCCTGTCCCGAAGAAACCTCATCCTGCTTCGTTCAACGATTATTGCCCTGTAGCCCTCACCTCAGTAGTGATGAAGTGCTTTGAGCGGCTCTTTAGAGACTTCATCATCTCTTCACTACCAGACACACTGGACCCACTACAGCATGCCGCCTGAACCGCTCCACAGACGATGCAATCTCTCATCTCCTCCACACATCACTCACTCACCTGAACACTTGGAAGGGAAATTATGTTAAAATGCTCTTCATCGACTACAGCTCTGCATTTAATAACATAATTCCCTCCACACTCACCACCAAGCTGGAGCACCTGGGACTAAGCTCATCTCTGTGTCAGTGGATCTCCAACTTCCTAACTGACAGACCACAGGCAGTAAGAATGGGCGGACATGTCTCAGCCTCCATCACTCTCAGCACTGGAGCCCCCCAGGGTTGTGTTCTGAGCCCCCTGCTGTACTCTCTGTACACCTACGACTGCGTTGCCACTACGAATTCCACCACCATCATTAAGTTTGCTGACGACACCGTTGTGGTGGGCCTGATTTCTGATAATGACAAGACAGCCTCCCTGGAGGAGGTTGGAAATCTGGAGAACTGGTGACAGAGGAACAATCTTCCTTTGAACGTCAGCAAGACAAAGAAGTTGATAGTGGACTTCAGCACAAAGCAGGAGAGGAACTACCAGACCCACGTCATCAACAGGAGCCCAGTGGAGAAAGTGGACAGCTTCGGATAACTCGGTGTTCACATCACGCAGGACCGTCTCATGTTCCTGTCACATCAACACCGTGGTAAAAAAGGCCCGGCAGCGTCTCTACCACCTCAGACAATTGAGAGACTTTAGACTGGCCTTCAAGGTGCTCAGGAATTTCTACTCCTGCACCATAGAGAGCATGCTGACAGGAAACATCACGACCTGGTTTGGAAACAGCACCATGCAGGACAGACAAACTCTACAGAGGGTGGTGCGATCAGCTGAGCCATCCGCACCGAGCTCCCTGACCTGATCTACAGGCCAGGAAGATCGTGAAGGACCTCAGCCATCCCAACAATGGACTGATCTCTCTGTTGCGGTCTGGGAAGCGATTCCGCTCCCTGAAGGCCAAAACAGAGAGACTGAGGAGGAGCTTCTTCTCGCAGGCGATAAGGTCTCTCAACCACAACACAACACAGGACTAATTACCATCTTTTTGTAACATCCAACACTGACTGGGCATTCATGGCCACTTTGGACACATTTATGCACACTGCACTATATAATAATATTTTTCATCTATTGACCACTGCACAAATCACTTTAAATAAGACACTTTACAAAGTCCTTTTTAATGCATATTTACACACCACAGCCATTTAAAAATTCTAAATTTTTGTTTTTGAAAAATTTCTATTTCTATTTTCCTTTCTATATTTCTATATTTGATATATTGATATTTTGCTTTTTTTAATAAATATTTTGTTCTTATTTGTACAGTATATTTTACTTTTACTTTGTACAGTACATTGCACTAGTTAATCTTATTTTTCTTACGTATTTATTTTATTACAGTATATTTTACTTTGTACAGCATATTTTACTAGTTAATTTTATTTTTTAACGTATTTCTTTCATTCATATTATTTCTTATGTAAAAGCTTTTACTATTTTTTTAAGGTCACTGGCGGTCTTGTAAGCATTTCACTGCATATCGTACTGTGTATTACTGTGTATGTGACAAATAAAATTTTAATTTAAATTTGAACTAAGGAGATGAAGGTAAGTAAAGAATAGAGTAGAATGGGGTTCAGAATGATCCAACACATTATTAAATCCTGAATAAAGCTGAAATGTGGTGAAAACAATATCCTGAATGAGAAGGATTTAAAAAACAAAAAAGTTCAGTCGAAACCATAGCTATGTTTAATAGTAACAGTCAAAGAATTTACACACACACGCACACAGAGTGTGATGAGAACTCTCAGGTGTGAAACTAAACAGCTGTGTGTCCATAAGAAAAACATTTGTTAGTGAAGTTAGTTCCTAAAAAAAAAGTTTGTTAGGGAGCATAAAGACTGGACTCTGGAGTGATGGAGAAAGGTCATGTGACCTGATGAGTCCAGACTGATCCTATTCCAGAGTGATGGGCGTGTCAGGGTGAGAAGGGAAGGACATGAAGCGATGCTCCCATCATGCATAGTGTCCACTGTACAAGCCTCTGGAGACAGTGTTATGATCTGGGGTTGATCAGTTACTCAGGTCTAGACTCAATAACGTTATGGAGCAGTAATAGCTCTGGGTGTGTGAGGAATCATTTACACACATGAACTGGACTCCACAGTGTGTGTGTAATCAAAGCTAAAGAAGTTTTAACTAATATTAAAATGTGTGACCTTATTTTGGCCAGGCAGTGTGTGTGTGTGTGTGTGTGTGTGTGTGTGTGTGTGTGTGTGTGTGTGTGTGTGTGTGTAAAATATACAGTATACAGGGGGGGAATAAGTATTTGATCCCCTACAGATTTTCTAAGTTTACCCACTTACAAAGAAATGAAGGGTCTATAATGGGGTCAGGGGTAGCTCAGTGGTTAAGGCATTGGACTATGGTTCGGAAGATCCCAGGTTCAAACCCCACAACCACCAAGTTGCCACTGTTGGGCCCTTGAGCGCGGCCCTTAACCCTCAACTGCTCAGATGTGTAATGAGATAAAAATGTAAGTCGCTCTGGATAAGAGCGTCTGCCAAATGCCTTAATGTAAATGTAAATTTATATCATAGGTTTATGGTAAAAGATTGAGACAGAATATCAACCAAAAATCCAGAAAAAGCACATGATACAAATGTTATTAATTTAGTTGCATTTCAATGAGGGAAATAAGTATTTAATCCCGAAGCGAAACATCACTTAGTACTTGGTAGAGAAACCCTTGCTAAAAAGCACAGAGGGAAGACGTTTCTTGTAGTTGTTTACCAGATTTACACACATCTTGGGATGCATTTTGATCCACTGTTCTTTACAGATTTTCTCTAAATGTTTAAAGTTTCTTGCCTGTTGCTTGGAAACTCAAAGTTACAGCTCTTTCCGTGAATTTTCTATTGGATTAAGGTCTAAAGACTGGCTCGACCACTCCATGACCTTGAAGTGCTTATTCTTAAGCCACTCTTTAGTTGCCTTGGCAGTATGTTTGGGGTCATTTTCATGCTGGAAGACCCATCCACAACCCATCTTCAGGAGCTTCTCATCCAAAATTGTACAACACATGTCCTCATCCATTGGTCCCTCAGTGCAGCAAAGTCAGTCTGTATCTTTAGCAGAGAAACAGCCCCAAAGCATAATGTTTCCACCACCGTGCTTGACTGTAGGGACTGTGGTGTTCTTAGTGTTATAGTTAGCATTTTTCTTTCTCTGAAAACAGCAAGTCGAGTTGATGACAAAGAGCTCAATTTCGGTCTCATCTGACCACAGCAGTTTATCCCAATCTTTCTCAGAATCTCAGACGGGTCTGTACATGTGTCTTTACGAGGAGGGGAAGCCTTGCTGCGCTGAAGGATTTTAATCCATGCAGGCGTATTGTGTAACCAATGGTTTGTTTGGTGACTGAGCTTCCAACTGCCTTGAGATCATTCACAAGCTCCTCCCGTGTAGTCCTGGGCTGGTCCCTCATTGTTCCCATGATTATTCTTACTCCATGAGGTGAAATCTTGCATATAGGGCCATTAATGGTTACTTTGTATTTCTTCCATTTGTAAATAATCGCTCCAGCAGTTGTCTCCTTCTCACCAAGCTTCTAGCTGATGGTCTTGTAGCCCATTCCAGCCTTGTGCAGGTCTAAAACCTTGTTCCTGACTTGCTTTGACAGCTCTTTGGTCTTGCAGATGGTGGTGAGGTATGAATGTAAGATAGAGATTTTGTGGACGGGTGGCTTTTATACACATACCACATTGTTGTTAGGAGCACCTTCTTAAATTAATATGTGTACCACAAGAGCACATAACCAGTCTGTAAGAGGCAGAATTATTGTTGGTTGGTAGGGGAGCAAATATTTATTTCCATCATTGAAATGCAACTTAATTCATAACATTTATTTGTCACATACACAGTACGATATGCAGTGAAATGCTTATACAACCACCAGTGACCTTAAAAAATAAAAGCTTATACATAAGAAATAAATATGAATGAAAGAAGTACGTTAGAAATAAAATTAACTAGTAAAATACACTGTAATAAAAGTATCGTGTATATAATGGGACTATTATTGGGGATATTGATATGGGGATATTAAAATGTACATAAATATCATGTGCTTTTCCTAGATTTTTGGTTGATTTTCTGTCTCAATCCTTTACCATAAACCTATGATAAAAATTATAGACCCTTCATTTCTTTGTAAGTGGGCAAACTTAGAAAATCAGTAGGTGATCAAATACTTATTTCCCCCCTTGTATATGAAAACATTATTTTCTTATGTTTTCTAAAATGATAAAGGTTAAATTAATTGTATTTTGTGCTCAACTGTAAACACTGTTAAACAGTAGATGGTGTTTATGGCTGAGAGGAACCTAAAGCCCCACTGAGGCCAGGTGCTGCTGATTAAATCCTGCAGCCAAGCTAAACGCAAGCTAAAGTTTTGTACCTCTTTGATCCTAACTACAGGTGGATTAATATTCCTCCAAATGAGATGTGAATACCCTTGAGTAAGACATAAGGGTGGTGGTAACATGAAAAGCACACAGCTAGTGGTTTTGCTGTAATGTGGTGAGAAAGATGTTTTGCTATACACTATACTAGGCTAATGGACCTGTTGCTGGTGAATACAGTAGCATACAGAGCCATATCCAGGTTAGAACCATAGGGACTGTTGCCTTAGTAATACCAGAAACGTTAAAGGGCTAATATACAGTAGATATTGTTTTGCTTTAGGGCACTGCCTTTGTGTGTGTTTATGCGGTTGGTGAATATATGAACTAAGGTAGTTGGCATGTGAAACATATCATTTGATAATTTTGCTAGGGTATTTACTGTTTAAACTGCTGTGTTTACTTTGTTTCATCTGGAGAAAAATATGTGTGTGCTGTAAAACTGGAGCTGTTGTTCCAGGTCCCCGGGAGCTCAGGGACTAGCAAGGTAAAACTCAACCTGGCTGAGGAGGAGAGGATGTTTCTGTAAACTATAGGTTTTTCTATGGTTTATAATGTGTTTCGTTATCTTGAAAAATCTTTTTAATTAAAAAGGTTTTTTTGTGAAACCAAACTCCATACTTTTCTCCCTGATCTAATTCACTACCACTGCTTTGTGTTTGACTCGCTACAGAATCACAATCAAAGCATGAGTTTGAATTATCTTTATTAAAGCTGAAGCAACACATTATTGCTACTAAAGTGCAGTGAAAGAAGCACAAACACAACTGCAGGCTGATTTATCCACTGTAATAAAACACTGAGGATTTATAGCGTTTGGCAAAATGACACGAGATTCACACTGCTACAGCCTAAACAATTTCAAAACAATATCTCCCTATTTGTGCTTTTCAACAGCCTGTGACTCAAAGAAAACATGCACGAAATAGTCTCCATCAGGTTGTAACACTTTGTGCAACTTTTGCAAAAATAAAACTATTGTTCCCCTCAAAACTGCCAGAAAAGATTTATCTCATGTATCCAGTAAGCAGTGGATGCACATCAAGGCTTTGGACAGTAAATGCTGTATGTGCTGCAGATGCTACTGTAAGTATAAATGATGCAGACTATATAAAGCAGTACCCTGATTATCCCTGCAATGTAGACTCTGTATAAACAGGATATCTACGATGAATCTTCACCTGCACTGAGATCATTCAGGATGTAGAGAACAGGAGAGGTGTTGGATGATGTAAAGCAACGGTGCTGTTGTGGTGTAGCGTATGGTGTCGTGTGGAGCTCAGCAGGGTAACAATGGTGGGTACGAAGCTCACCCTGAGCCTGCTGGATGTGCTGCAGATGTTCCTAGACCTCCTCCTGGATGCTGACTGGGATGGGAGGAGTTCCTGGTGATGTGGTGAAGATGCTCCATGGCAGGGGTTTTAGAGCTGATCTCTGGGGTTTTTAGTCCTTCATGATTTTGTGATGTTATTTAAGTTGTTGCTAAAATTTTAGATGTTAGCTTAGTTTTAGTTTTTTGTTTGAGAGACATCTGCGCTGCACACACTGGTTGGTGGGATTCTTCAGATTTGATGTTAAATTTTTATTGAATTTTGCATGCAGAGGCTCTGTGAGACGTTTGTCCCATCTCTCTCTCTCTCTCTATCCCTGTCTCTCTTTGTCTTCACCCATTTCACCACTTTTCCATTCTTTCAATCAATAATTCAGTTTCCCCCCACTGAGCAGTCTGACTCAGAGCTGATTAAACAGAGAGAAAGGAAGAGAGAGTAAGAGAGAGAGAGAGAGATTTAAGAGAGATTTACAACAGACAGACAGAGAGAGAGAGAGAGAGAGAGAGAGAGAGAGAGAGAGAAGATAAAAAGAAAAAAGACAGGAGTAAGAAATAAGAAAAAGACCAGAAACCAGTGAGGAAATAACGGGCAATCAGAAAGACGGAGAGATACTGAAAGCTGTGACAAAGATAAAGAATAGTTTGGTAATTATTATAATTACTTTAATTCCACACACACACACACACACACACACACACACACACACACACACACACTGCAGACGCACAAAGGCATTTATACACTCTCAATCCCTCAACAATACACACTGAAGCTGAATGACTGCAGAAGAATGTGTGAGGAACAGCAGAGACAGCAACGAAGCCTGACTGGCAGATGAGGGATAAATTAATGAATAAGAGTGTGAGTCACAGCCTCCATACACACACACACACACACACACACAGAGAGAGAGATGGAGGAGCAGCCAGGCCTGCGAGCTCTCAGTCTCAGCTCCAGCTCCATGTCACCTGTCTGCTGAATGAAACACTTGAATGTATTCCAGATCAATCACTCTGAACACCCAGAGGATCAACAGCGCCTCCTGCTGGCTCACAGAGCTTTACAGGTGATGCATAGATTCTAGCCCCTCCTGTGGAAGCGTCCTGAAGGAGACCTTCTCACTCTAATTCCTCAGCTATACACTGATATTTTTGTAATTAAAGATTTCCAGTCTGTTCTGTTTTTTTCATTTGACCTGTCAGTCATGCCCTGTACGCTAAGTCCCGCCCACCCTTCATTTTTGTCCATTTGTTCCGTCACTTCCAGTTTCCTGTTCCCAGGCTGTACAGATGGACTGCGTTCCCTTCTGAAGTGTACTTCACAGGGTGCTCCCTACTCCCTGCTCCGTGTACAGGGAATGTCGGTGAAGGAACCTTCCCTGGACTCCACCACTCTGAACACCCTGCAGAGTCACCAGCACAGACGTCACTTCCTCTGTGCGTTACCATGGTAACATACGCACCCTGGATACCTGTCGCTGCTGCTGCTGTGGAAATTTCACACTACAACTGTTAAATATTGAATATTAATTAAAACAAAAGAACAAATAGAACAAATAGAACATAAACTATTGTGAATACATTTTTTATTTGTTTACAGAGAATGTGTTTACAGATTGCTAGCCTATATAATATTAAGGATCTCTTAATTAAATTAAAATGTAAATTATCCTATTAATATGATGTCATCCTCAATGATAATGATAGTTTATATAGAAATCCCTAATCAAGCTCCATTTTTGGAGGATCTGTCCTTCGAGTGTGTTACGTCGCCACCGTGGTGCATTAGCGAGCAATTTGAAAAGATGCGGTCGGAAACACGTGATAAATCTCCGGCCCGCCCGGACTGAGTGATACTGTAGTAATAGCCTTAAAGTGGGCGCCCCCTAGTGAAGAGGGGGAATTGGATACCACTAAATTAGGGAGAAAATTAGGGATCCCACAAAAAAAGGAGAAAAAACTAATGAGTTTACGAATCAAAGCAAAACAATTAGCGGAAATAGAAGTCGTTAAACAGACATGAGTGGAATGTCAGTGGAACGTTTTTTCAGCAGAATTTTAGTTCTGTACACATTGTTTCCAGCAGAACCCGGGTGCTGTACGAGGTCTGCTCGTGCTATTCTGTATAAAACGCAACAGTGTGTGGCGTTTGGCTTTGCAGATCTCTGTATGTCTGATGTGTTCAGGTTTGTTGATCAGAGAGTGAACATTCTGTAGTGTAATGAACGGAGCTGCCGATCCGTCTGAGTTAACATTCAGCCTCCCTGCTGCGTGTGATTCAGACCCAGGCTCGTCTAGTACTGACTCCCTGGAGTTTAATTCTTAAATAGTCTCAGGTTGTCACTTGGACAGGTTTCCACTGTGACTGTGTATGTGTGTGTGTGTGTGTGTGTGTGTGTGTGTGTGTGTGTGTGTGTGTGTGTGTGTTTTATGCACATTTAAGCAGTATAATATCTAGAAACTAGCCAAAAAAATGACATAAACACCAAAATATCACACAGTATGCATGGTTCAGCCAGGCTGCTGTGTCTCACCGAGCCTCCAGCGGTTGAGACATCCTGTGTATAAAGTAAAAGTCTGTAACACTGCCATGAGGAACATGAAGTTCACTAAAATTAGTTCTAAAAATATTGTAAAACAATGCAGATGGAACAGGGTCAAAATGAAAAGCGGTTATTTTTCAGGTTCATGCTACCTCCTAGGGACATGTCCCTGTCAGGTTCTCAATGTGTCCATCATGATGTGGCTAATTTCCTCTCATGGACACTGTCACAAGCTCACCAGGTCAGTCTGAGGTATTACTACGTCTGGTCAGATTGTACCTGCTTTTACCGGGCGAATGTATTAAGAGCTCAATACAATGTCATTGCATCCAGTGGGTTCATATAAATACTGCAACTCACTCAGGGCTTTTCATCATGAAGTGACAGTGTGAGGAACTGGATCCAGTATTTAGACTAAATCCTCTGAGTCTGACATAGACGCCCCGGCAACCTGCTGCGTGTGAGCCATAAATGTGGTAAGCGCCAGAAGCGCAAAACATGACCTTAATGTGATCTTTTAAAAACCATGCAATGAAACTTCTATAGTCATAGAAACATCTGTAGAGCGCGCAGTGAGAACCTGGTTTCCAGAGCAACAACGCAGTGACATCATAATGATAAGTTATTCAGAACGCTGCCCAGTCTTTACTGCCTGTAAAACATGAATAGATAGATGTTTGAAATTTTGAGAATTACAAAAATTTGTAAATATTTTTACAAAATCTGCTGCTTCAGTGTTTTTAGATCTTTTCTTCAGATGTTGAAGTACAATTACAACCATTTCATAATTGCAAATGAAAGTTTATGTAAAGAGTCAGTATTTGCTGTGTTGATGCTTTTATTCCAAGACCTCTACACTTCACCCTGACATGCTGTCACTCACCTTCTGTTCCACACCATGACTGATGGCGCAGCCCATTCTTACATAATCAGTGCCTGGAGTTTGTCAGAGTTTGTGTGTTTGTGTTGGTCCTCCTGCCTCTTGAGGATCAACCACAACTTCTCAGTGGGATTACAGTCTGTGAACTTTCCTGGACATGGACACAAAATTTCCATATTTTGTTTCCTTAGATATTTAGTTATGACTTTTGCCTCATGGTGAGGAGCTCCATCATGCTGGAAAAGGCGTTGGTCATAACCAAACTAAACGTAATTGTAAATAAAAGTCTTTGACACTTATGAAATGCTTGTAATGATACATCAGTATACCAGAGTAACATCTGGCAAATCTAAATCTATCTAAAATCACTAACAACACAGCAGACTTGTGAAAATGTATATTGGTGTCATTGTCAAAACGTTTGGCCCCTGCTGTACAAGGTTAACGCTTCAGTTACTTCATCCCTATTAAGTTCTTTCTTGAGTCTTTTTCGCTTCATTTTTTTGCCAAAAACAGGCCAAGAGAGTAAGTTCTACAGAACTGAGGAAATATTTCACTCTCACTCCGCTCCAAGCAACACTTCTCTAGAGCTCTGTAGACGTCCTATAGAACAGTTTTGCATGGCATTGGGATCTCCTGCGTCTCCCTTGGTACAGTTCTACATGAGGATGTTCCCCTGTGGCTACACAGGGTCTCATGGCTGCAGTGGGGACGGGGACATCCTCATAAAGACACGCTAACTGTCTCACTGTCTGCTCTCTGTGTATTCAAATTAAAGCATATTTATCAAACGTGTCACGTTTAAACCACATAAACACTGTTACACATTGTGTGTGTGTGTGTGTGTGTGTGTGTGTTCTCAGTGTCTCTCCATCTCTCTTTCTTTCCCCCTCTTGTGTTTCCATGTGTGAAATTGGCAATAAGTCTGACCTGTGAGCTCTGACTGATGGCACAAGGTCACCTGTCTCTCTCTCTCTCTCTTTATCTGTCTCTCTGTCTATTTCTTTATCTCTGTCTGTCTCTCTTCCTCTCTTTACTTCTCTGTCTTTGCCTTTATCTGTTTCTGTCTGTCTCTCCTCTTCTGTTTACTTCTTTCTCTGTCTCTCAGTGAGTCGGTTTGTCTCTCGTCTCTCTTCCTCTATTGAAAAATCTGTCTGTGTGTCTTGGTGTTTCTTTTCGCTCTGCCCCTGTCTGTCTGTCTGTCTGTCTGTCTGTCTGTCTATCTATCTGTCTGTCTGTCTGTCTGTCTGTCTGTCTTTGTTTCTTTCTTTTTTCACTGGATCTAGGTGTCTCTGTCTTTTTGTCTGTCTGTCCATCTTTATCTATTTGTGTCTCACAGTGTTTGTCTCTTCCCTCCTTCTTTCTCTCTCTCTCTCTCTCTCTCTCTCTCCCTCTCTCTCCCTCTCTCCTTCTCTCTCTCTCTCTCTCTCTCTCTCTCTCAGTAGTTCTTTGTGTGTGTTAATTAGAAATGTCACTCGAGTTTAGCTGTTCTTAGAAGTCTGTGGTGTGTGTGTGTGTGTGTGTGTGTGTGTGTGTGTGCGTGCGTGTGTGTGTGTGTGTGTGTGTGTGTTAAGACTTTTTTTTAACTCTGGGTAATTACAGTGAATAAGGTTGGTTAGGAAGAAACAGGCAGGGTGTTTTATTGCACACAATTGCCCTTAAACTTCATTGTGTTTTTAACACCTTCTCACCATTTTTTTCTATAAAAACAAGTGTGTGTGTGTGTGTGTGTGTGTGTGTGTGTGTGTGTGTGTGTGTGTGTGAGAGAGAGAGAGAGAGAAAGAGAGAGAGAGAGAGACTTGACTTTTAATATTCCTTTAGTTTAGAATGTTGTCAATCCACCTTTTTTACACAAAAGAAAACAGATAAATAAATAAATTAATTAATAAATAAGATAAAAATTATACACAGAATAAAATTAGAGTTGTTATTATTAAGGGAGAGAGGGGGGGAGGGGACGGGGAAAAAACTCCAGGTAGAAAGCACAAAGCAAAAAGTCAAATCTGATATGTTGAAATACTGTATGTCCATTTCTATTAGCACAATCTGTAAAAGTTATAAAAAGGTACACAAATATATAGAACAGCAAGTAAAAAAGATAAGTAAAGGTAAAAAGAAAAAAATGAGGATCAAACATTTATTAAATTTAATAATTAAAATTTCTGATCGAACTCTAGTAGTCTGTGGGTCATTTTTAAAAAGGCGAACTCAACTTTAATTCTTGTCTAAAGAGGCTGCTGGTTCTCTCTAGGGCTGTGCCTCAGAGCTTCTCTGTGCGGCAGTGGTGATATCACCTCCCCCAAGAGTCTCTCCATTAGACGACTTGATTCTGCTGTCATTTCACTCCTCAGATCCTTGACTTTGGTTATTCCTGCTTTCTGAAAGTGATGTCGAACAAACATTGACGACAGCATTTTGGCGGTTTAAGCGGGTTGTAAAACAGTGGCTCCTCTCTGGTTCTTTGGTTCTTCGTCAGCCCCCTGGTCTTTACCACTGATGTTCAGGCTCTAAGTCCAGACTGATGCATAGTTGCTGATAAGTCCTTTTCTATCAGGTTGAGCACCAACAGGTGAATGTCATAGTTTAGGCCTTCTATCAGTTGGAGTAAGACTCAAACTATGCCTGTCCATGCCACTCCTTCACCATAGAGCAGCCTCTGTGCAGCCTGCTGGCAAAAAGTTTTAATTCGGCGGGACAGGTCGATCAAGCCCTGCCCCTGGTCTTGTGCAGGTAACACCTGTAGCACAGAGGCTCAAGTCCAGTGTTGGCCAGTCCAGAAAAACTTCACCATCTTCCTCTGAACTTTTCTGATTAATGTCTCTGGAGGTTCAAGGAGAGTAAGGCGGTGCAAGAGCATGGAGGCATCAGATTATCAATGACCAGTACTTTTCCTCTGTTGGACAGCTAAGGCGGGACCCAGGTCCATTGAGACAACTTGGCACACTTTCCCCACTACACCCTCCTAGTTTTTGTTTTAAAAATCTTTTGTTCCTAAAAACACCCCAAGATACTTGAGGCCGACTTTTTCCTATTGGAGACCACCTGGCAAGATTGGAGGTCCCTTTTCTTGCCACTGCCCCATTAAACAACTCTCAAGCGTACATGATCAGGTTTCTAGTCAGAGCTTGAACATCATCTTAATTCTTTATAAAAATTGTCACATGGACGGCTTATGCTAACAGCACAAGTCTCTTCTGGTGATCGTCCTGTTGCAAGCTATTGTACGGCATCAGTTACTTCTTGCAGCTCGAGTTCTGCATCCAGAGATTTTGGAAGCTCCCTGAGTAGTTTATCTCTGCAAGATAGGTCAAGATAGGGCTCTGCACTGTAAAGCTGCCTATAGAAGTCTGTGATCGCTCTCCTTATCTCACTTGGTTCTGTTGGTAATGTTCCGTCTGCACATGTCAGATACGCCATCTGATTCTGGAGTTTTGTTGTTCTGGACAGATTAAAGTAAAAGGCATGGGGAGCATCTATATCCTTGATACAGGAGATGAGATGTTTGATCAGGGCTGCTTTGGCTTGTTCATGGAGGAAGAAGTTCAGAGCTTTTTTTCCCCCTTTCAGGAGGCTGCTCATTCTGACATCATTCTTGCTGACCATTTTATTTTCTGTTAATTTCTGCCTTTACTTCTTCTATTCTATTTTTAACAGCGTCTGATGTGTGGTCAGTGTTTTCTATGAGTTTTTCCCACCTCCCACCTATTTGGGGCATATACACCCATGCTATTTAACCCCCCAAAAAGCCTGGATCCCCTACAGTGTTTGAGCCCCCTTTTGAGGACAAGCCTTTATGAGTTTTATGGGCTCCCAGGCGCTCTCCACCTCTTCAGATTTACCAGCATTTTTTTCCCTTATGTATATTATCATTTTGCTCCAATCTGCCCCACTGCACAACCTATCTGCTCCACACTGGGGCTCTCTCCATCCTGCCCCACTACACCACCTATCTGCTCCACACTGGGGCTCTCTCCATCCTGCCCCACTACACCACCTATCTGCTCCACACTGGGGCTCTCTCCATCCTGCCCCACTACACCACCTATCTGCTCCACACTGGGGCTCTCTCCATCCTGCCCCACTACACCACCTGTCTGCTCCACACTTGAGCTCACTCCATCAGTTCACCACTAGGCCCCGCTTCCCCCTGACTTGTGCTCTATGTGGGCAGCTGAACTTTTTATGCCCAATGTCCCCACACTCGAAGCACCTCATGCTCCCAGTGCTGGTGTACAGCATGTATGATTTGCCCTCATGTGTGACACTTAATGAGATGTCCAGAGTGGACTCACTCATAAACATGAGCACTGTACGCCTAAAGAAGATGGCAGCAAGTGACCATTCCACACCATATCACTCTCTCTGTCACACACACACACACACACACACACACACACACACACACACACGCACTGATCACTATTATTATTAGTAGTAGTATTAGTATTATAACTAATTATTAATTATTATTATTATTATTATTGTTTTTGATTAATAATGTTAAGGAGAGTCACTTTATCTTTGACTAAATGTCTGTACTGTACTATTTTATATAAATGTATTTATTGTTAATCTCTCTAAACTGTTTATTTTTTTTGTTTGTTTGTCTTTTTCCTCTCTACTCCTGTTATTATCTTGTGTCTTATCTCTAAGATTTGGCAATAAGAATGTAAATATTTGTCATCCCTATAAAGCAAATTTGAATCTTGAGAGAGAGAGAGACCATGGAGAGAGAGAGAGAGAGAGAGAGAGAGAGAGAGAGTGTGTGTGTGTGTGTGTGTGTGTGTGTGTGTGTGCGTATGTGTGTGTGTGTGTGTGTGTGTGTGTGTTTGTAAAGAAGCTTACAAGTACTGTATAAGGTGATAAGCAGTATACACCACACACACACACACACACACACACACACACACACACACACACACACTCTGCCTAACGAGTGTGTTAGATTGCCAGTGCTTTGGCTAAAACACTCTCATTACTCAAGCTCAATTATCGTCATACACCCAGTCAAATGTGTAATAGTGGGTTTAACACAAGTGTGTAGTGTGAGGGGCAGGGCCGGGTTGGGGTGTAGTGTAAGGGGCGGGGCTGGTGTGTAGTGTGAGGGGCGGGGCTGGGGTGTAGTGTGAGGGGCAGGGCTGGGGTGTAGTGTAAGAGGCGTGGCTAGTGTGTAGTGTAATACGACTGGATTTTAAATTGAAGAATATGAGAGATTAATGTTAGATACAAAACACACACACACACACACACACACACACACACACCTGTGTCCTGTGAGGAGCGATCGATCCTTCATGGGTTTTCACACACATTTCTATAAGCTGTATTTCATTAAAGCAAACGTGTAAGAAAGCTAAATACTAAACAAATCCACTGAGAGACGATCGATGGCTCATGGAGTGCGAACGTGCCAAGTTCAGGTTTCAAAAGGAAACAAGGAACTGACAGCATGAAGCAGGTCAATACCATCAGGGAGAGAGAAAGAGAGAGAGAAAAAAAGATTTAGTAAAAAATAAAAATCAAGCTGTAATTATTAAAATAAAACATAAAAATTAAAAAATATAATACTGTAAATAGTATGGAAACAGGGCTGAAGCACAGCTTGGCCTTAACGACACAGGAGATCATCGAGCACTGAGGATGAAAAGAATGAAAATTCCTCATCAAGGAGTAAACCAAGATGTCCACTCTGACTCCAGCAGAGATATGAACGTACAAACTAGCCCTTCATTTACTACCCCTGACCCTTCAGCTGCAACATTTATTAAATGGACAAATCTGTCTGTCTCACTGCTGAGCTTAACAGCAACCATTTCCTTACATCAAAAAATCCAACACCAAAAATGAAAGCAACTTCAGCCCTTTTTCATTAATGACCATGGACACCCTGCCAAGCAGATGATAATCTTTTCAGAATTTGAGGAAACAGTGAAAGTTCTTCACTGCAGATCACCTGAGCTCTTGCTTCTGGTTTTATAACCAGCATCTCCATCCAGCTTCTTCCTACACACAGTGTCCTGTCTCCCACTCTTCAAAGAACAAAGGACACCAGAAACAAAATTGGCTGGGAAGACTGAATCTGCAATAGGTAAGCTTGGTGTGAAGAACTCAACTGTGGGAGCAATTATTAGAAAATGGAAGAGATACAAAGCCACTGATAATCCCCCTCGATCTGGGGCTCCACTCAAGATCTCACCCCATAGGGTCAAAATAATCACAACAACCACACGGGGAGACCTAGTGAATGACCTGCAGAGATGGGAGCAAAGTAACAAAGGCAATCATCAGTAACACACTAAGCCGCCAGGGACTCAAATCCTGCAGTGCCAATGAATGGGGCCATGTATCTCGAGATTTTAAGTGAAAACCTCTTTCCATTAGCAAGGACATTGTAGATGAAACGTGGCTGGGTCTTTTAGCATGACAAAAAACGTGGATGGGTCATTCAGCATGACAAAACACATGGCTGGGTCTTTCAGCATCCCAAGCATACCACCTGGGCAAGGAAGGAGTGGCTTTATAAGAAGCAATTCAAGGTGCTGGAGTGGCCTAGCCAGTCTCCAGATCTCAACCCCATAAAAAATCTTTGGAGAGAGTTGAAACTCCATGTTGCCCAGCGACAGCCCAAAACATCACTGTCTAGAGGATATTTGCATGGAGGAACGGGCCAAAATACCAGCAACAGTGCATGAAAACCTTTTGAAGGCTTACAGAAAATGTTTGACGTCTGTCATTGTCAGCAATATATATAAAAAAGTATTAGAAAATTAAAAAATATCAAATAAATCCAACTATTAAGTCTAATTTAATTGCTATCATTAATCATAAAATTTTTTAAAAATCTACTTTAGGCAGAAATGTCCGCTCTGTCTTCTTAATTCATCTAAACCCCCAACACCGCACACAGTTTGAGAAATTCACACCTATCGTGAATGAAAGGTGAGAAGAGATTCCGCAGAATCTTCTGACACAGTGCTTGATCTGAAGGACTATACTCGACAAGAATATAGAGAATAAGAATCATATTTATAATAAGATAATTAATTAAATAATACAATTATATTAAATAAGAACTTTATCTAAAAGCCAGACCAACCAAATTTCTCATGAAGTAGTTAAATATGCTTATACTGTAGATACGGAGGTTACAATGTAAGTGCAAGTAAATTACAAACTGCATGTAATGTTGTAAAATATTAATAAAACAGTATTACAGTATTACGGTATTACTTAAAAAAAAAAAGGAAAAATAAATCCCGACAGATAAGTGTTTCTGTTTATGTGCATAGGCACTGTGTGTGTGTGTGTCTATGTGAGAGGAGGAGGTGGTGGAATGGGGGCTGTAAAGGTGCGTGTGTGTGTGTGTGTGTGTGTGTGTGTGTGTGTCTGTGTCAAATTACACGCACATACACACACACACACACACTCTCGCCTTTACAGCTACCCTCCCACCCTCTCCTCCTCTCGGCTTCGCACACACATACAGACAAACACTCTCTGCCTTACACAGAAACTTCACTCTGATACAGAGAGGGAGAGAAAAATAGATTTTTAAAACACGCTTACATACGCGCTCACAAACACAAAATATGTTTTACACACACGTGGTCACAGTGTTATAGTAAACAGTACACGCATGCAAGGGTGTTGATTATACCTGTAAGAGACGAGTACTAAGACCCAGCAGGGGAGACAATTACCTGCAATTTCTCAAGAAAGAGAAAAAACATTGGCTCAGTTGTGATCATGTGACGCGTCAAAGCAAGAAGCGCATGCGTGATAAGTGTAACCAAGACAGTGCTCGTTTTTAAAGTCAAAAGTTATTAAAAATCTTTGCTCGTCTTGCGGAACATTTGTAAACTGTGTTACTCGTAATCCGAGGGTCCACTGTACCCTAAATAATGTAGCTTTAGTTAAAAGGAAAATGATTAGAGATAAGAAATTCACTCCCAGGTATAATGACCACACATGCACATTAAAACAAACCGTTCGGTAATTAGAACGCAAATGGCATCAAACTAAATTGCTAGTATTCCAAATAGAATGAAAGGAGAGCATTCTGAACTATAAAAAAAAGCTCTCAATGATGCTAGATCATTGTATCTTTCCACTCTCATAATCCCAAAGTTAAGGTTGGTGTTCCTCAGGGTTCAGTTTTAGGCCCACTGCTTTTTTTTCTTAACATGCTTCCTGTGGGCAACATAATTCATAAGCATGGTATTAGTTTTCATTGTTGTGCTGATGACACACAGCCATACGTGTCAGCAAAACCAGATGATAAAAATCAGCTTACTAAAGTTAAGCAATGTGTGCAGGACATAAGAGATTGGTTGGTAACTTCCTTCTGCTTAATCTTGATAAGACAGAAGTTCTAATCATAGGACCGCATACAGTTAGAAGCAAGATTCTAGATCACACTGTAACTTTAACTGGCCTTTCCGCTCCATCAAGTGAAACAGTGAAAGACCTTGGTGTGAATCACATGTAGATACACTCAAAAAAGGGAAGTTGGCTGCCTGTTACATGTACTAAAATGTAATATGTGTTTTGTACATAATAATTTCATGTTTTCAAGATGAACATAAATAAATTATGTTGTATTTGCATGAAATTCAACAACTTAACATGTATTAGAGTCAATCATGTTAAGATAAACCAAAGAGATCTTGTCACTATGAAAACCGGAAAGACGTATCAGATCAAACATCGCTAGAAGATATCAAGAGAAGAGAACACGGCGGTCGTGTGAAAAAGGTAAGTAGCAATTAATTCCCGTCTTTCTAAATAGACACGAAATACTGAACATAAATGTCACCTGCTGTTTAGCGATGTTTAGTCACGTTATTTTGGTTTAAGCTATTTCTTGTATTTTTAATCACACTTAAAATACCGACGGTTATATGCGTGTGCTTAATCTGCGGTTTGGTTCTGGTTTCGGTCTGTTCTCATGAGTTGTGAAGCGAGAGGGACAAAGTATAAATATTGTTCATTTGATAAATTAAGTATCATGAATTTTAATTGAATCTATCTCTGTATTTTTTCACAAGAGTTTGTGAGTGAAAGTGTCCTGTCTGCATCTGACTTCAGGAGTTTCCTGACCAACTGTCTCTAACGGTCATATTTAAAAGTCATAACGGACAGTTATATTAAATATAAAATAAAAATATGCCTTCTTCCTTTACAGAATTCTGTTGACCAGGGCTTGAAATTTAAATTTACTTAAGTTGGATTAACTTAATTTACAACTGAAAAATTTGTTGTACCAACAAATTTTTTTCTTATTTTGTCTCTCATAGTTGAGGTATATGTAACCCACGCCACTAGGAGTGCACCGTGGTTACTAGATTTTTTTTCTATACGGCTCTATGTGAAAAGATATACTAATAGACCAGTCAAGATTTTAGGATCGCTACAGGAGGGCACAAAATATATGAGTGTTGGGTAACAACAGTAATAAAACAGACAGACCAAGAGAATGACTTAAAATGGCTTGTTTACTTTAAAGTGGTAAACCAGGAAATTAAAATGAAAACATAAAATTAAATAGCAAACAGCACAGATAATATAAAATAATGCTTTCCCTTTAAAACTAAGTTTAAGCTCCTTGTAGATAATTAATTTATATATTTTTATTGCACTATATTTATTTATTCCGTTAATAGTTACCTTGCTCTAGTTTTAGAATTATTACCTTTCCTATATCTGTTTACTTTTAATTAATTTATATTATTTTCCTGTTTTAAGTCTTATAATAACTCTTTTTGGAGCTTTACTTTGGTTATTCGTCTCATTTGAACTAAATCTGTGACCCACAAATTAAAACAATTTTACAGTAAAGTCAATCTGATCTGAGAAATAATCAATTAACCATAATAAATAAAACACTCTAACAATTGTAATATGCAACAAGAAATTTGGTCCATAGAATAAATGTAAACATGGAAAACAAATAAAACAGAAATGTCTTCTTACTCTAAATGACAAATTCAATTAACACAAGAGTCTTTATGTAGTGCAAATTCTTGTGGTGCTAATGTTCAGTTGTGCAAAATGCCAAACAGGGCGACGATCAGCATGAGGTAGTTTCGTGGAAAAAACACCACGGGAAAAAAATGGATAAATTCCACATGTAATACTGGATGAACTTCCAACACTTGCTGAATTGCAGGATTCTCTTCTGATTATGCTTTTCAAGATTCTCTAACTGGGTGGCTCGCCATCTCAGGATAACATCTCAACTTAGGCTCAAGGAAAAAACCTGACCAAGTCCGGAGAATTTCAACACTCTTTAAATCAACCGTGTCAGAGCTGGCAGAGTTTACAATCGCACTTCATCCACTTCAATAACATCAATAATCATGCTAAGATGACCCAGATAGAATTTTTACACGTTAAAACATTATCTAATGCATTATTTATGCATTTTAAACAAAAATGACCGATATACCCGTCTTTGAATCAGTGCTGACACTCGCTCGTTGAAAAGCGCATGTTCTCTCTCCCTGCGCCTGTCCGTCACACTGATGACATCATCACAGTGCGTATTTCACAAAACCCATAGTTATCCCAATAGTTTAAAAGTTCACAGCCCATTTAAATTTAGCATTCCTGTTGTTTTTGCTTTATTATTATTTTTGTACAATTACTTCAATATACATCTTTTTCTTTATTATTATTATTATTATTTATTTTTGTTTTAAATACACTAATTTCTAACCTGGGTTACATATACCTATGATGAAAAATTACAGGCCTCACTTAACTTTTTAAGTGGGAGAACTTGCACAAATGGTGGCTGAAGAAATACTTTTTTGCCTCACTGTAAATCACAGGTTCTCCCTGTTCCCGAAGAACTACCTCTTCTGCACGTTTTAGTGTTTTCTTGGCTCCAAGCTCACCCGCATTTAACTAATAAGCTAATGAACAGCCTTTTCTTGTGTGATTGCAAGTTATTAATAATCAGAACTTATCCTCTGTAGGACACCTGGGACAGGAGACATGTGTCATGATCGAGTTATTTGGAGTTGCAGTTGGTTTGTTTCATCTGCTGCCCCTCATAATCAGCTCCACTGTCTCTAATTAACCTGACTCTCTGCTCGACTTATTCCACAGTTCACCCTCAGCCCAATTGTTTCCTTATGTCATGTTCACATTCTCCTAACTTCATTCTGTTCTTGAATCTGTCTGGTTTGCACCTGCTCTCAGCCTACTCCTTGTCAGTAAATCTGCAAATCTGGCTGTCTGTTCCTCCTGGCTAAAGTTCCTAAATCTCTAAACATTGTCTACTCATTGTCTGGATTTTGCTTCTGGCTTCTGCTTCTATTATCGACCTGTCTGGTCAGCTCCTGAACCTGATTATTGTGGACATCTACAGCCCCTGCCATCAGCCTCTACAGAGGTTTCTCCAGTCCTATCTGTTTTCACTGCCTGATAAGAGCACCAACTATGTGTCCCTCACTTACCTGAAGATTCACTATGTATCAGTTATGGCCATTCCTGCTAAACTGTTAGACTCATCTCATCCACCTTCTCCATTACTTTACAATATAAAGTGCACAAATATTTAAAGTATAGGCCTACTTAATGTATTTTGAAAAAAAAAATGGGAGAATAAGGAGAGGGCTTCGGCTGAACCTCACTTAAACATTCTGCTCGGTCAAATGCCTTTTTCTGGTCCACAGAAGTAAAAATAACATTGAAACAAACCAAAAAAAAAATTCCAAAGCTGTCAGTGAACACCTCTTAAATATCATCACTCAGTTCAGTCCAGAAAGCGTTGTAAAACTCCACTGGGAGTCAAGCAGTGCCAGGGAGTTTTCTCCTGGATGATCTTGAGTGCCACATGGAGTTCCTCAGATGACCAACAATTTATTTTTAGCATTCTCAGAGACTCTGAAAGCCCACTGCAAACCAAGTTAAAACATTCCTTAGTCAATTTTTACTCTCTGTGGTAAAGATGGGAGCAAAAATGCACAGCTCTCTGTCAGATCTCTCTATTCTCAGTCAGCAGCTGGCCTTCAGATGAATGTAGAGCAAGGTTTAGTCTGTCAGGTGTGATTTTTCATACACAGGACAAATATTCAATTCAATTCAATCTCAATTCAGTTTTATTTATATAGCACCTTTAACAATGGTCATTGTCGCAAAGCAGCTTACCAAAATTAAAGAAATATGGGAAGAATTTTAAAAATGTGAGCAAATATGTATTAATTATAATGATCAGATCGTCCCTGATGAGCAAGCCTAAGGCGACAGTCCTGAGGGAAAAACTCCCTGAGATAGTAATAGGAAGAAACCTTGAGAGGAACCAGACTCAACAGGGAACCCATCCTCATCTGGGTGATAACGGATAGCAGGGATTGATCTGCACTCATACTGTGTGCTAGGAGGCTGGAAGTTCAGTATAACTGGAGGAGTTAATATGGAGTCCGTTCGTTATTAAAGGATCAGGTACAAAACTGTTTGTGGGAATTTCAGTTCTGAACTATTGAGCAACTGCAGTCACAAGTCCTCGGAGAACAGCTGTCTCTATCAGCCAAGGACAGGATTGTCTTTATGCACGCTATTCATTTATGTTAACAGTATTAAATTATGTTGGACGCAGCTGCATTAAGTTGGGTCAACAAAATTGCTTAATGCTGAAAAAAGCCATTAAATCACGTGAAAATTCTTTCCATGATTTAATTAAGTTCATTCAACGAGTTATTTTTTTTTAGTGTAATATTTCCCAATCACCACATCCCGAGCAGACCACACGGGGCATATATGTGACGAGATCGAGAGAGATAGAGAGAGAGAGAGAGCACATAGGTATGGTTACACCCACATAATGTATAAGGTGAATGTATATTTAGTGCAGAGTGCAAGCAGGGACTCCGGCAGGACTAACTGACATCATGGCTAAAATGGAGAGCCAGAAGGAAACACAGACATGAGGGGGAACTGGAATGTAAAGCAAAAGTCAGTACTACAGTATATAGTAGCAACTCAACTATATCTATATATTTACCTCTGCTGTGACATTTTACCTGCACTGTAAAAAAATGTTCGTGATTTTAACAGTAAAATACAGTATAAATGCTACAGAAAGTTGGGATAACCAGAAGAACCAGTATAGAATTTACAGTGAAAAACTGTAATTAGTTTTACAGAGTAAGACCTTAAATTTAACAGTTAAAAAAATATGAAAATATGGTTTATTGCAGTAAAATTTATGATGAATTTATGATCACGGTGGCAAGGACAGCCCCTTTTCCATAAGACCTCGTCCGTGTTTGTTGTTGCCCCCCTTGTGCCAAACCCATTACAAAATACATGAACATATTTAACACCCCAGTGCAGAGTGCACTTAAAGACTAGAATGCAGGACAGAGGACATAAACAATGTTAACATGTATGTGATAAAATCATTTTTTGTGTAAAGTTGTAATAATCGTCCTTGTTTTGTCCTTTAAGAAATTTAACTTGCAAATAGTTACTTGTAATATTTTTTGGTACATTTTTCTCAAGTGGAAATGTAAAGTTTATAATTACTTTTCCTTTATCTACCTCATTTTGTTAACATATTATTTGTTTTATGTGATGACATCACTTCCTGTTTAGTCACTTGCTGTGTAGTCGCAGTTCTGGGTGAAGGCAATGAGGTCATAGTGTGCTCAACAATCCATTGCATCCACTAAGAAGCATCAAAGAGGCAATGCCGTAAGTTCATTTCTTTGACATTAAACATGTTAAAGAGAATATATTAGTAATTATTTTGTTAAATACGATGTTTGATAAACTGCTAAAACAGTTGTTTACCTTTGTGTACAAGCTTTTAGTGATGCTAATAGCCATTGTAATCGCTACTTAAAGGAGAACAGTAGTTTATGTTAAAAACATCTATAGTAATACAATGTAAGACACGGACACTAAGTGTTGCTGTATTGTTTCATTACAGTTTTCACCGTAAATGTTAATGAGGAAGAGTGACAGTAAATGATCAATCTTACCACGACTCTGTCTTCATTGGCTACGGTTTAACTTGGTCTTTAGTCAGAGTTCAACACTCTGCACGAGAACATTATAGTCCTTCTATAAAATGATATGCTTAGATTGTCTGCCCAAAACGCGTAAAAATGTCCACCCTGACACTTGTATATTTGATGTTGAGAATTTAAATATTGTTTTGGTGTTTTTAGCATGGTAGTGTAGTGGTTAGCACTGTCGCCTTGCACCTCCAGGGTTCGGGTTCGATTCCCGGCCCGGCTTGATCCCGTCTCTGTGTGCATGCTGTTTGTATGTTCTCCCCATTATTAGTGGGTTTCCTCCAGGTACACCCCCCCCCCCCCCCCCATACAGGATAAAGTTGTATAGAGTGAGTGAGTTCTGAGCTGTAAAAAAGATGAAAATAAACCATTATTATTACAACATAATTATTTAAATAAGACAGTTCGGAGCTGTAAAAAACATGGTTATGATCCGTATTTGTTACAATTTTGTTTTAATAACAACATAAACATGTTAATTGGACAGTTATAAACCGTAAAAAAAAAAAAAAATACAGTATAATGAGTGCAATCCCGTACAACCAAAAACATTGCTAAAATATTTTTTACGGGAGAATTCTGGTAACCACAGCTGCCAGTTTTTTACCGTAAAATGTACAATTTATATTTTTTGTGTTATGTCCATAAATATTTATTTTGGAACCACAGTGACTATGAAACTTCAGCAGGTATCTAATATGGTACTGTCTGTACTACATTATATCAGTATTGTGTACTAACATATCTAATATAGTACATTATGTACAAACACACCATTTTAGGTGCTGCTTAACTTTGGTAGCCATGAGGTACCCAGTGGTTTACCAAAGTACAGTGGTGCAGTACACACCATCGTACACCCATGGTACCCAAAGAAGTGCCTCCGTACCTATCCTGGTACTCTATAAAGTCCTGTGGTGCCTACCATGGTCATGCCTGAAGTACCTCAATAATACTGTAGTATATTATGGGATGTAAGATATATTATATGCCATAGTAAAGATTTTCGCGGGGTAAAAACCTCTCAGGTTCAAAGCATTTCCTCCACATCATGATTCTTGCAGAATGTTGGTGGAAAAAAGGACAGCACCCCTACACTGGATTTACTTGCAGAAAGCCTAGAAGTCACCTTTTAACCTTTTTAATCACTCTGGGTTTTTTTTGTCAGTGTGTTTTTTTAACAAAACTCACAAAACAACATTTATTCAGCTTTAACACTTCATCACACATGCCCTCTGTCTCATATTTCCTGCAACATTAGGATCGTGTAAGGAGACGTTAAACTCGCTCATGGTGCCTGATATGAGAAACAATACACTGAGTGATGAAACAGAAACTAAATGTCCTACACTGTAACCGAGTTCTCATTTCTTCAGCCCTTTCTGTCTTTAGACTTCTGTGTTCAAGCAATCCTGAACTCCAACCTCCTGTATGTTTTTGCTCATCTGCAAAAAACCTTTTAATTAGTTTGACTGTATTTCCTTGTTGGGTTTGTTTCAGACCGCTCTATGTCAGAGTGTCCTCCTCCTCTTTCTCCTTGTCCTCCATACTGGACTCAGACTTTAGGTGTTGTTGTTTGCACAATGTCTCCTCCCTGAGCTCCTGAACTAAGCTCCATTATTAGCCAAAGAGTCACTAGTGTTGGATCCTGTTTCCTTTTTGAAGTCAGAACTTTAAAAACACTTTCTTTTGGCATCACTAAAGCTGGCTCTACTGCAGCTTTGTCATCAGTCTGCTCGCTTTCTGTTGACTGACTCTTGTTGCCCTGATTCTTAGTCTCACCTGTGTTTTTCTGACCCCTGCTGCTCCCTCAGCGTCTAACTCCATCTGAGCCACTGTGTCAGTTTTCGCCTCCTCACTCCTGGTCTACTCAGCTGAGGAGGGTTTCTCAGGACAAGCTTGGACTCCTTGTCCCTCTATTCCACAAACAGTAAACTTTTTGGGTCCTGAGGTTATAAAGACGACTTACTCAAATTCTTCCACTTCTACATTCAACACCTTGTCTGTTTCATTAAAAATAATGAGTGATTACTGTCTGTTACATCCTGCAAGCAGCTTTCAGAGAGGAATCAAGTCCTGCTGTGTTCCAAAACATTTCCCACCTCTAAAACACACTTCTGAATGCAGCATGCCCTGACCAGCAAACACCGGCTGACTAAGACCCCTGAGACCGCTTTGTGGACACACCATACAAATTCAACAAACCCTAATCCACATTTATTTAGAAATTGTGCAGAGAAGATAAACTATAGAAAAGATAGGAAACCCACTTACAGACGCTCACTCTCAGCATGCACTCTGGAGGGGTGGTGTCGGTGATGATTTTGGGGACATGTTGGGGGTGTAGGTGTGTTCAGTATTAACACACCTAACAGGATTATTGCCCCTGTGTCCTCTATCCCTGAATATGAGGTTTTATTGGCAAGATAAACATCTAGGGGCCAGGGGTAGCTCAGTGGTTAAGGCATTGGACTATGGCTCAGAAGATCCCAAGTTCAAACCCCACAACCACCAAGTTGCCTCAACTGCTCAGATGTGTAATGAGATAAAAATGTAATTCGCTCTGGATAAGAGCGTCTGCCAAATGTCTAAATGTAAATGTAAACATCCCTGAGGAGCTGCTCCATGTTGTTATAACACTATGCTGCTGTACACATAATCACTGGGGTTAATTAATTAGTAATAAAGTGCATGGGAAGTTGTTCACACTGTGAAGTCACAGACTTATCTTTATTTCATCACAATGTAAAACTTAAATATAGTTAACTACACAACTGTATGAAAAACAATGTAATGAGAAACATTCATCCCACGCTCATCTTCCACTCACTCATGTCACACTCATCTTACACTTGTCTCATGCTTATTGCACATTCACTTATCTCACACTCATTTTACACTCATCTCACCCCATCTTACACTTACTCATCTCACACTCATCTTACCCCATCTTACACTCTTTTCACACTCATCTTACACTCATCTTACACTCACTCATCCCACACTCACTCGTCTCACACTTATCTCACACTAATTGCAGACTCATCTTACACTCACTCATCTCACACTGATCTCGCAGTCATCTTACACTCATCTCACCCCTTCTTACACTCATCTCACACTCATCTTACACACATCTCACACTCACTCATCTCACACTCACTCATCTCACACTCATCTTACACACATCTTACACTCACTCGTCCCACACTCACTCATCTCACACTTATCTCACACTGATCTCACACTCATCATACACTCATCAAACACTTATCTAACACTTATCTTACACTGATCTCACACTCATCTTACACACATCTCACACTCACTCATCTCACACTCACTCATCTCACACTCATCTTACACACATCTTACACTCACTCGTCCCACACGCACTCATCTCACACTTATCTCACACTGATCTCACACTCATCATACACTCATCAAACACTTATCTAACACTTATCTTACACTGATCTCACACTCATCTTCCACTCACTTAGCTTACGCTTATCCTGCACTCTTCTTTAACTTATCTCACACTCATCTCACATTCCAGATACTCATCTCACTCTCATTTCACACTCATCATACACTTACTCTTTGCACACTCATCTTACTGCTGCTTCTTTGCCTACAACAAAGACTGTCTACATCACAGTATGGGAAAAATAAAGGAATGAATGTAGCTCTCTCTCTCTCTCTCTCTCTCACTCTCACTAATACACTGCTTCCTCTCTGTTCACTTTTCTTCCATCTGCTCCTGAGATTAGTGAACCTGAGCTGGAAGGAGAGAACACTCTTTATCTTACACTATAATTCATGGGAGAAACGCTTAATTGGCTCCTTTGGGATGAAAATTGGCTTTAAAAAATTGTTTAAAAAAAACAACGCTGATGAACTAGAAAAGGCGAGCGGCTCAGACAGGCAGAGGAAATAAACTGGAAAAGATGATGAAACAGGAGAATAAATAATGAGATAAGGGTGATGTGAAGAGGGGAAGAGGACATGGAGGAGGTGTGTTTGAGAAAGCTGTTGTTCAGCTCCATCTAGTGTTTACACACTAATACAACAATGAATCACAATAGCCTTTAAAGCTAAATTCCCATTTCTTGTTAGCTACATTAGCACAAGGGCTCAACAGTGCAGCTCAAAATAAACCTTTTTTTTTCCCTTTAAGAAAGTGAGTAAAAATGTTACATGTGTGTGACTGGCTATCATTATTTTAGTGACTTTTCTTCTTCCCTGTGTTTCCCAGCTGGAATCCACCATGGTGAATTAGCGCCACCTTTTGGTCTTAATCTGCCTCATCCTCTGTTCAGGTCAAATCCTCTTCTCTAGCGATCTCTAGTTCCATCGCTCTTAATAATCCCAACAAATACTTTCTTCCTTGAGGTCATTCCTCTGAGGAACAGCTAACCTCTGCAGTGCCACTCTGATACAAACACGTTTAAGGGAAACGTCAGTCTGGGGAATTTGAAAAGGTCGAATACACTGAGTATTTTAGACAAGGAAGAAAGTATTTGATGGGTTTTTTTTTAAGGCTGATGGATCTAGAAAAGAGGATTTAAATGGAATGGGAGATGAGGGAAATCAAGGCCAGAAGGTGGCGCTAATGCAACAACATATTGGATGCCAACTGGTGGTAAACACCAAGAAGACATGACAAAGAGCTAAACACAGCACAGAAGACTGGAGTGGACCGGAAAGTCGGCTTTAAAAGGCGGGGAAGATGAGGGAGAGTGAGACCTGTAGGTGGCAGTAATGCGACGTACTGGATGCCGAACACCATAAAACAAAAACAACATTTATTTCTTTTACTTACATGACTAAAGACAAAATTTTAATCCAAATCATACCGTTAATGTAGAAGAATTTGTTGCTGTACTTTCAGCAGAAAACATCAATAAACTTTAATTACACACGCACACACACACACACACACACACACACTAAGTCATTTACAGTTACTCGTGATGTATAGAGGGATTTGTGTAAGTGTGAGTCAGTAATATTAAGATACTGTATAAAGTTAATTGCTCTCAGTGCTGCTTCATTTCACTGTTACTGCTCTAAACAAGTGGCGGACCCAGATGCAGTACCCGCTCTGTGACGGGTACAGTGCCAATCTGTGTTATACACAAGGCAAGATCGAAGACACAAGGTTCTCAATTATTAGGCATCCAGGACTCACACACAAGCAGCAAGCAACACACACACACACACACACACAGATGTAAGGGGGTTTTGCTATGATGTAGCTACAGCTCCCCCTCATACCCCTGTCCCACTGCCCGGGCTTTAAACATCCACAGAACACGCGGTGCCAATCCTCTGAAAGTGTGATCCGCTAAAACGTTAAGTTTCACAAATTAATAATTAAAGTCACAAACCCACGACCAGAAGTCTGGGGTGGAGCAGCCTGCCCTCCAAAGGTCACTCCTGACACATAGTCTAGACAAAGGATGGATTTATTATCTGTTTATTATTATTTTTTTGTATTTACTTTACACAGACATCAATCCTCTATGAGTTGGACCACAACAGGTTATGTTATTATAGCACTTGTTTTTTATTATTGTATTCAGTAGAATCTATATGAGTATAAAGCGACTTGTATTTCAAAACACTTGTACGTCAAAGCAAATTTCCCCATAAGAAATAATGTAAATTCAAATTATTTGTTCCACAGCCCCCCCAAAAATATATATATAAATAATTGATAGAAAATATAAAGTTAAAATAAAACCAATTAATCTGCACTTTACCTTTGAAAAGAATTGCGACGGAGCGGTGGCACACTCACGGAAGTGCTTTAAGACAGTTTCACCGTGGGCACAATTGATTTGACTATGCTCAGGAATGTGTGAACCCTTAAAAAAAAGAAATTTAGTGAAAACAATAAGATACTAAACAAACATAACAGAGGATAATAACAGCCCAGAAAAGTTATTAACCACAAATGTAATCTGCAGCACATCTGTAATACACATCTGCAGAAAGCCTCTTCCCACCTTGTACAGTGTTTATCAAGCAGAGCTCAAGTTATTGAGTGATGAATCAGTTAAATCCTCCATCTAACATCACTTGGGGCTGCTTAGTGCACTACGTGTTTGTCATGTGATGTTCACTGAACTGTTCCATCAGTGGGTCACATGCCCTCACGTATGAGACAATGTCTCGGACACTCTGTATAGTGTGCTAGGTAGTCCACTAGCTCCTGTAACTTGTCTAACAAAAGGAAGTGTGCACTACAACAGGTGCACGATATCACCCCTGTATATACTCCTCCCACCCCATGAGGATCTGATATTTATAGTATGATAATGAGCAGTGTCCTGACACGCCCCTTTCATTAATATTTAGGTAACAACTATATCTTCATTGTTTTTTTTATTTGTGAGTCTTAAGCTGAGTATTAAATGCTTTATTATTTGAAAATAGAATTAAATATGGAATAATTATCACTAGATGGCGCTGCTGCACTTTATAACAAAGATACTTTTCTTAGTGTAGAGAATTATTACTAAAGTGGATTTCCCTTTGCTTTTATTTATACCAGTAATCAGTGATTGAGTCTGATTTGTTTTTGAATAATAAACACTACAGGACTTTTATTCTGAAATCTCTCCTGATGTTGAGGACAGGTGTGTGACAGGTGTGTGATGGGTGTGTGACGGGTGTGTGACGGGTGTGTGACGGGTGTGTGACGGGTGTGTGATGGGTGTGTGATGGGTGTCAGGACTTTTGGACAGGTTTTTTTCAGCATCATGTCCACTGTGCTTAGTGTGGAGTTGTCCACCATGTCCACTGATTGCTGTATTTGACATCGCAGAAGATTCAGTTCCATTCAGATATCTACAGTGCCAAATATCGCAGGTGTAAAGCAACAGAAAAGGCAAATGTAAAGTAAGAACGCAACCAAACTCTGCCTGGTGGGTTTCCTTCGTGTACCCCGGGATCACACAGATTAGGTTAATTGGCGTTCCGATATTGCCCATAGTGTGTGAGTGTGTGTGTAATTGTGTGTGCGTGTCCTGCGATGGATTTTCCCTGCATCCAGGGTGTACCCCACCTCAAGTCTCCTGGCATAGGATCCGCCCCCATGACCCTGTATACAGAATAATGTGGTATAGACGATGAGTGAGTGAACTTCAGGATTTCTCCTTAGAGAGCTGATCCTCGTTTATCACTTTGATGAACACACACACACACACACACACACACACACACACACACACCTACACTCACTGGTCACTTGATTAGGAACACTTGTTTATTGGCTGCAGTTCTCTGCTTAGGCACTATGTGGCAGCAGCGCAGTGTATAAGATGAGCCTCGGGTAGTGTGGTGCTCTCCTACAGGCTGACATGCACTCTGTACACTCTTCTTACCCTGAAGACCTTCTGCTCACTGGATGTGCAATGTTTCTCAGGTACACACACACACACACACACACAAGACGGGGTGGACCCAAAAGTGTGTAAAAAATCTGCAGTAGCTGTCATGTCTGTGTGCATTATAATAATAATAAGAAGAAGAAGTCTGTGATGTCATAATATATCACTTTCTACTGAAGACGCACAACTCAGTGAGGGAGCAGGTGAGATTTAGTGAGTGACTCGGCCTGCGACAGAATTTAATTCTACAGTGAGAATTTTGGAAAGAAAAGTAGAACGTGAAGGGAACTGATTCTCTCCCTGGAGTTCTTCTCCTCTGGCTCATATTTTATGGAAGTGTTTTTCCTTTCTGCTCTTTTTCAGCTCTGAGACACACACACACACACACACACACACACAGTGCAAAAGGTCTGCAAACCCAAGAGGGAGAGAAAGTGTAAATAATTGAGGAAGAAAATTGGAGGTGAGGACAGCGTCGGGTCCCTGGTGTCCTCGGAGACACAGGCGGTGTTTACACTCGATACGAAGGACACATCTCAATCAGCTCCACACACCACCTCACTCAACAGGTGACAAAACACACAACACACACACATCCCGACTCACACAGCATTATGGATGTGACATTTAGACTCATACTGACATATCAGTGCAAATACACACACACACACACACACACAGCCATTTATTAGTGTCAGCACTTTTACACCCTAATCTTAACGTTTAACTTCATATTTATGCTAATTACTGGTTGTATCTTTTGTCATATCTATAATTTTGTGTCCGGTCTACGGTGATTATTGGACAGCATCAGACTAGACATCAAACCAGATTATTGCTAATTATCAACTTCATAATTACTGTTTTCTCTTTTATTAATATTGGACATATTGAAATTAGGACAGAACAAGCATAAAATTGTTTAGTCGACAAAAACCTGTTAAATAACTTAGAATATGATGTATATTTTTATATTTTTCTTTGCACACTCTCGGTGTTCTCTCAATCAATCAATTAATCAATCAATCAATCAATTAACATTTATTTATAGATCATTTTACAGCAACCTAAGTTGAACCAAAGTGCTTCACAGCCGCAAAAATGGCAATAAAGTGTCAATAAAAATAGAAATAAAAAATACCAACAACAAAATAAAACACATCATTATAAATAAATACATGAAATATATAAATTAAAAATATAATAATAATAAATACAAAAGAAAAACAAAATAATAAAATAAAAAAAAAACATAAAATATTAAAAGCCATTTTAAATAAGTAAGTCTTTCTCTCACTCACCCTCATGAGGTCGTGACCTGGAATGGTTTCCCGACAATCCTGAAGGAGTTCCCAGGAGGTGGTATAGAGTATTTGTTGGTCCTCATTCCATACCATCAATTCAATTAGATTTAGCTCGGGTGATGGTGGAGGTCATATAATTCAGCACTTTCACTCTTCCCCATAAACAAATAGCTCTTATATAACCAGGAGGTGTGTTTGGGGTCGTTGTCCTGCTGGAAAACAAGTGATGGTCCTTCTAAGTGTGAGTCAGATGGGATGGCATGTCGCTGTGGTAGTCACACTGATTAAGTTTCCCCTCAATTATGACTAAGTCACCAAGAGTGTCACCAACAAAGCACCATCACACCTTCTCCTCCTACACACTTCACAGTGGGAACCACACATTCAGAAAGCGTCTGTTCACCCTCTCTACTTCTAACAAAGACACCAAAATTCTCAAGTGTGAACTGATTAGATCAGACCTGACAGTTTTGCACTGATCTAATGTCTATTGCTTGTGGTTCTCGGCTCAAGCAAGTCTCTTCTGCTTGTTGTTCTTCTGAAGAAATGGTTTCTTTGAAATATGTCTGCTGCTTGAACTCTGAGACGCATTTCCGTGAGCTCTAATCTGAGATGCTGTAAAACGTCGCTTTCCGAGGCTGGTCATTTTAATAAACTTCTCCTCGGCAGCAGAGGTAGCTCTCGGTCTTCCTTCCCAGGGACAGAGACAGTTCCATCATGGTGTCTGATGGCTTTGGCAACTACATTTTGAAGAAAACACAAAATGTATTGAGATTTTTCAGGTTGATGACCTTCATTTGTTAAAGTAATAATGCTCTTTCTTTACTCTTTAGTTAACTGGGTGTTTCTTGCCATAATATGGAGTTGTACAGTAGCTGCAGTAGCAGTAATAGTGTTATCGACTCTGTACCCACACTTCCTCTGCACAAGACAACTGACCGTCTAAAGCAGATTAACAAGACAGAAGATGTTACAGATGAACTCCAGACAAGGCACAGCTGTGAACTGAAAACCATCCCAGGTGAAGACCTCGTGAATCTGATGAGAGATCGCCATGCCAAAGCTAAACGTAGATACTTTGGACAATCGAAAATGTAAGACATGTTCTGGGTTGTTTAACACTTTTTTTTTGTTGACTGCGTCATTCCGTACATGATCTTTTGATGTTTGAATTTCTGTTCGCTGCCGAAAATAGTAAAAATAAAGAAATAAACACTGAAGGAGAAGGTGTGTCCAAACTTCTGACTGGCAACACCCGAATGTGTTACAGTGTTAAACCCATCAGCCATCATTTTAACACCACATAACATCATCAGTTCTAGCCTCAGTAAACTGGTGACAGGTCCTTCCAGTGATTACTGAGCCTGTTATGTTAATTTGCCCAGTCATGTGTGACCCGGCCCAGTCTCAACCGTTTACGATTCTGTCTAGTCCAGTTAATGTCTGTTTGCTCATCACCTGACCTTTTCCTGTTCTGTCACCTCCGAGACTGTTTACTCATGTGTCATTTCAGTTGGTTGGTTTTTATTAAATGTCACTTGCTTGCAATTATGTCCCCTCTCTGGTCTTTAACATTTTGCATTAAAACTCTACACACAAAAATCTAATGATTTTCCCTTTCTGCACGCCCACACTCCACACTCCTGTGGTACTTTAGAAAACTCTACTCATTTGTGTCTTTTGCATTGTGCAGGGCACAGCATTCTGCTCTTAGAGTTAATCACAGCACTCATACCCAGGCGTATTTCACAAATGATATAGACCGTGTATGCATATTATGTATATGAGGGGTGTTAAAGCGGGACTTTTGACTGTACAGAATAACAGCACACAGTTCTGAGAGTAAAAACTCCCTTTATTTCTCTATAGAATCCCCTGATACACTAATCCACTTATCCCAGTGTTTCACTAGAGCTTAGACACCATTAAGGTAAAACGTTTTCATGATCATACTTCCTGCTTCACGTCTGAAACACCGGCCTCTCAGGAACTCCTTTAATGGCCCAAACATGTGTAAATTGGATCTTGGAGTGAAGTCAGGACTGTACAGGGGACATGGCAATAACTCCCAGCCGAGTTCCTGTAGTGTGTGTGTGTGTGCGTGTGTGTGTGTGTGTGTATCACCGTACTGTGCTTGAAGTCTTCTGTAAATGTCCATCACTTTTCTTTCACGCATGCAGTTCTGTACCTTCATTCAGCAGAAATTTCATTACAAGTCCCGGTTTGTCCTAAACGCACCTCCCATATACACTAAAAAACACACAAAAAAGGGAATATTTTTAGACTACTTGAGTTAGTAGTTCCAATAATTGTGCCAAGGGTATCTTAGCAGTGTTTTGTTTGTTCATGGATTGTTTACCAAGTGTTAACTGTCTCAGTATAGAAAACATAGAGGGAAAGAGAAATGAAGGATAGTGTGTGTGTGTGTGTGTGTGTGATAATGTGTGTGTGTGTGTGTGATCTCAAGAAAAACTCAAAAAATTCATTTGATGATCTATAGGTGGCAGTAGAGACTTTACAAATCTAATATCCCCCTCCCCTCCTGCTCCACTCTCCCTCTCTCCAATACACACATCTTTATTAAATAAACCTACCTGGTTGTTTCTCGTACCCACGTCCTCTCATTAGCTCTCATTACTGGGTTTATTGTATAAGTGGACCAAACAGTGTCTAATGTCCCAGTGTCCTGTTCTAGCTGTTTTCTGTAATTCAATGCTCTGAAAGGTGCCTAAACTTATTTACAGGGAGAAAGAATCCAATCATAGAGAAAATTATACTTTATAATTTAGCCGGATAGTGCATCTCCAATGAGGAAGGAAAGGGCTAAAAGTCTAATTTTAGATCACAGGAGGCGTGTGTAGGATAGTGTAGTGTAGTGGCGTCTCCTCGAAGCCCCAGGGGTCCCTGGTCCAACAGCTCAGGTTAAGGGTGTGTAAGGGTTTCCTCAGGGTTCTGCGGTTCTCCACCCACTAGAGAAAGCTGTTAAAGTGCTCTAATGAACCGCTGTCTTGTCCAGGGCGTATTCCTGCCTCACACTCAGCGTTTCCAGGATTCACTCTGGATGTATAAGGGATCAAATAAACTGATCTCAGACAAGATCCGGATAAATATGTTAACAGGAAGTGATGTCATCATCCAGCTGTCATGTTGCTGTGTGACAGTAATGAGAGAAGGAGACTGACGGGCAAATTACATGTAATTTAGTGTCATTAGAGTCCTGATTAGAGTGTGAAGTGGAGATTAGAGAGTGTTAGGGTCCAGAATCTGCTTTAAGCTCTTTATTCATGTAGGAGCAGAACTGTGGGGGTTAAAGATTAAACCTGAGTATCAAAGGTTTATAATAAACTACTGTACTGGAATAATAATAATAATAATAATAATAATCGCAACCAAACCTTTTAAAATTATTATCAACTCTGTGTCTTTTTTTATAATCCTCGTCATGTGATCTTTAAATGAAATTAAGATAATTTTACCTTTACGGCATTTGGCAGGCTCCCTTATTCAGAACAACTTACATTTTTATCTCATTATACTGTACACCTAGGCGGGCCTTGCTCAGGGGCCCAACAGTCGTGACTTGGTGTTGTTGGGGTTTGAACCTTGGACCTTCTGATCAGTAGTCCATTACCTTAACCACTGAGCGACCAGTAATTTATTCTAGTTCAGAACATTACATTAAAAAACCTACTCAATACTCGTTAACTCTCGCACTATAATTTAAAGCTATAATTTACTTCATGTGTTTAGAATCACTAAACACTCGGTCCAGAAGAATCTCTCAATTCATAATTCAGATATAATGATCTTCAGGAAAAGAAGCTAAACCATTCAGTATCTCTGACCTTTGTTCCTGCAGCTGAAGGTCGTTCTGCCTTGCAGTCAGACACAAGCTGAGAATGAGACATGAACCTGTCCCAAACTGGACAGTCCTTCTGTTTCTATTCCTATTCATATGCTATAATAACTGTGATTGAGTCATCTCTTTGTCTCTTCGTTTGGCCTGAGAGTTATCTAACAGTGTATAATTCATAAAATGCATTTAATACAAATGAAATGTTTTGCACAAGTATGACTCACTAGTCACTTCTAAGCACTAATTATTTGCCTTTTTGCTTTTTGGTAAGCTTGCGTGACCCCTCACTGACCTCTGGTTCTGCATGTCGCTAGATAATAAAGATTTAATTAGATTTGTAAATCATGTTGTTTACACATTCTTCTGTCTAATAGTTAAATATTAATTATTAACATTTTTCTCTCTTGTTGCTGTTGTTGTTGTTGTTGTTTCGGTTTGTTCTTTATTAAATACCCAATCATCACTCTGGTGAAATGAGACACATGTTGATGCAGGAGAGCATTAGTTAAATGTTTTTCACAGCAGTAACTGATGAAAAAGAGCTGCAAAATCAGGGCATTTGTCAGCATTAGCCATATGCTAGCTGCAGGAACGTGAAAAACAGGTCTCCTAACTGGAAAACATCAGGATTCACAGCTGTGGGGTAAAAGAGGAGAGGTGCAAGGAAATATTTTTACTCTTTTTACGAACATCTACATGCATATAACATGTTTATTAGTGTTTTAGGTCTTCCTAAGGAAACTTGCGTTTAGCTAAGCCGTAGAGCTATAAAAATCAGAATTTT
>NC_071102.1:47035000-47050000 GCF_024256425.1 Clarias gariepinus | reverse complement strand
GTGTGTGTGTGTGTGTGTGTGTGAGCGAGAGAGAGAGAGAGAGAGAGAGAACCAGTGAGAGTCATTTGTGTTGAGTTGATGTAGGCCTGGATGTAAAAATATCTATCTACTAGTTTAGTCTTGAGAGGATGTGCAGATACCGCAACAGCAATTTTATTCCAGTGGACTTCATTCATCTCTATTTGTGTTGTTAGCTCTGATAGTTACTGTAATGGATACCAGGCTTCTGTAGATCCAGCTGAAGAGCTCTATCATTGTGTACTGGGGAAAAGGAAATAAAGAATAAAGCATTATATGCTCCTGCTGATGTAGGAAAGCGTTCTCCTGGGTTGTACCAGTGATGTGTGCATGCTGATGCTTTGTTAGCAGATCCCCTATAGAGGAACTATTTTACACCAAGCTCCAGCGAGCAACACACTACATGTCCATGTCCAGCAGATTTTAAGAAAAAAAGAGTCCAGCATTTAGCTTTACAAGATATTTTCTCCCACCTGTATTCTGACAGGTACAGTAGCTTTTCACTGGATGTTTATCTCCTTCTGGCCGCTCCTGTTCATGTCAGAACTCGGTTCCTGCGGTCTCAGCTGTCACATTACGATGTCAGGGTTAATGCAAGGGGCGGACAAATCATCAGGTTATTCCAGAGTCCACCAGGCAAACAAAGTGCTAGTTTACTGCCCACAAGAAGCATAACTCACTTACATCCTCACTAAGGAAACTTATGTTGGGTTTAAAAAAAAAAAAATTCCTTTATTGGCAATGTTTATTTTTAACATACATCAATCTAGGGTTCTAAGTGCTTAAGATGTAATTTCATGATAAATGCATGCAATTTAAATCTACGACATCATCTGGTGAATTAGTTTAGCATAGTATACCTTATCTGAGGGGAGGCTAGCGCAAACAGCTCAATGTTCAACACATTTTTGTGTGACCTGTCTGCGAGGCATAAACGACACTTAGGGATCACTATTTGTCATCATGTGTCGGCCTCGTCATCCATCGTCGCCGTCACGCTTTTCTTTAATACACAACATCTCCTTAATGATTCATGGACATTTGAACAAACCTTTATGAGGAAGCACAGAGTTTTTAAAATATGTTTTGTCTTATACTATTCAATATGCTGTAACAATCAGGGGTTTGGTAATGTGGCTACACCGTAACACCAAATAACGCCACAAGGTGGTGCTTTCTTTTTATTGTAGTAGACCAGAGCTAAGTGTGTGTTCCGGAGAACTAGTTCTGCCATGTTCCCACTCTGATTAGCTTCCTCGCTGAGCTTGTTCTCTTCAGTCCCGAGCGATGCAGGGTGTGGGTGTGTGTTATATTCTGTGGAGAGCTGGCACATGTGCAGCCAATGTTTAACACTGCAGATGTACACTAGCTCTTTCTTTGTGTCACCTGCCTGCAAAGCGTACGTGAAACATAGGGGTCACTATCTCGCGTCTGCATCATCTTTGTCCTTCATCCGTCGTCACATTTTTTCTGCAGCTCCTTTTAAGGAAGCATGAAGGATGTGCTTTAGCTATTTCACTTTTAGAAGTTAAAACAGGCACAGACGACACACATCTTCCTGTAGACTGTTGATTTTTTTTTTCAGTGTGATGTATTGACTCCAGAAGTGCTAAAGTGATAAACCTCAGCCTCCAATACGATATGACTTTATTTCTCAGTGCAGCGATTTGATAAACTATGACATCACCGAGTCTACAATTTAATTTAGTGTTCGTGGTTCGGTGTATTTTACGTATAAAGAACGTTATGCACGCTTGAATGATTGATGGGAGGATGTGTACATATTTCTGGAACATCAGTTATCGTTAAGACCCCTCATCCATGAAGTGCGAAAAAAACCAAAAGAAAACACCCCATCTCTCTGCAGCTCAATCTGACAAGGTATCAATAATCTTTTCATGACGATGTCACTTTTTATTAAAGTAGTGAATTTTAACTTTAGACATGAAGCTGCTGTTACACCCCCGGCTGTTTGTCACGTTCACGTCAGACTTATTACATTTACAGCACTCACAGTTTGATAGAAGGATTACAAACTCCTGGAGATGTGCGTATGTGTGTGTGTTTGTGTGTTTGTGTTTTAATGTACAGATTATATATTAATAATACAGTAGAAAAAGAATCTTTCAGTCTGAAGAAAGTCAGTTTTAACAAATATTGTGAGAGACAGAGACAGATGGGGAGAGAGAAAGAGAGAGAGAAAGAGAGAGAGAGAGAAAGGAGTAAAGAGAAAGAGAGAGAGAGAGAAAGGAGCAAAGAGAGAGAGGGAGAGAGAGAAAAGAGGGGAGAGAGAAAAAGCCTCAAAGTTCTCCACACTTCTGATTTCCTGGTTAAATACCTCGACACAATCAGATCACGAGTTACACGTTAATTCTCGGACACTTTTTAACACGAGCACGGCATGTGCTATGAGTGTCTAGCAGTCCGGCACTATCAGATACTTTATAGTTTACCACATTTAAAGAAAAAGGCAGAAGAGCCTGTGGGAAAACGAGTGCAGAGGAGCTTCAGTCCGTTCCGTCTCAGACGAGAGAGTTACAGCCGAGCCACATCGCAGCTCTGACCACAAATGTGTTGTTATGTTTCTCTAAGCTCATTAACTCCACATAAACCCAGGTCAATTAGTATGTTCAAGTATCTTCACACTCTCTCTCTCTCTCTCTCCCACACACACACACACACACACACAGTGCTGAAATGAAATGTATCTGAAATAACAGTTACACAACGAGAATGTGTATTACACCTGAGTGAAAGTGGGACACTCAGAATAAAATTAGCTTTGATATTCCTGTCCCAGGTCACGTGTAGACGCTAAAGGCCGTTAGACGCATTACTGTTGGTGATTAATTCATAGCTCAGTCCCATTTAGGGCTTTTAGATGCTTTTAAGTGCCTGGAGATGCGTTCATGAGGGGGAGATTAGGGTCTTCAGTCATTACTTACTTTATATATATATATATATATATATATATATATATATATATTTATAATACACTGCGCTGTTAACCTCTGGTGGCATGCTAATGCTTATTCTTTGTATGTGGCTACCATTACTGCGTCGCCTGGACAGATGAGTTAAAGCAATAGGTTTTATTAGTAATGCGTCTGATGACACTGTGGGACCGAAAATCATCGGCTGTACAGGTAGCATGACGTTAATGCTAATCTGTGCTAATATTGTCTCGACATACGGTAATGACCTCCCATACGGACGTGCTCAAACACTCAGTGTTCCATTAACAAATGGGAATAAGAAGGTTTTTAAAGAACCAGATTTTTTTTCTATAAATATATAAAGTGTGTTCATAGCTTAAAAAAAATATATCAAAAACTCTTTAATGAAAAAGCATGTGCACTCTTATACGGTTGCACAGTGGTGTAGTGGTTAGGGCCGTCGCCTTGCCCCTCCAGGGTCCGGGTTCAATTCCCGGCCAGGTCTCTGTGTGCATGGATTCTGCATGTTCTCCCCATGCTTGGTGGGTTTCCTCCGGATCCTCTGGTTTCCTCCCACAGTCCAAGACATGTAGGTTAGGTTGATTGGTGTTCCCAAATTGCCCGTAGTGTGTAAGTGAGTGTATGTGTGTGTGCCCTGCAATGGATTGGCACCCTGTCCAGGTGTACCCTGCCTCATGCTCTAAGCCTCCTGGGATAGGCTCCAACCCAGATTTACACGTAGATGGTAAATAAAATGTAGTTTTTGTGTTACGCTTACATTCCTCACTCTCTTATCTATAGCGTTTATCCTGTACAGGATGATGGAGGGCCTGAAGCCTATCCCAGGGGACTCGGGGAACAAGACAAGACGCCAGTCCGTCGCAGGGCCCACGCAAGCACACACACATACACTCACTACGGCAAATTTGAAAGCGCCAGTTAGCACAAGGAGAGCATGCTGTACACGAACACAGACCCGAGGCGGGACTCGAACCCTCAGCTCTAGAGGTGCAAGGGCTACAGAGCTAATCACAACGCCGTGCCGCTTTACACGTTTCATTCAGTACATTTTATCAATGTGATAAGGGTACGTGGTGTAGGTTAAAGAGCTGCAATACGGGATGTAATAATATTTATGAGAGCCCGTACGCAGGGGTTTGAGGGGGTCAATGAAATAGGAGGCTGTGAGAGTGCGTATGACACACACTGAAAGACATTCCTGTTTGGAGACAGCGTGGGATTATTAATTAGAGGACTAAAAAGATTAACTGAATAACACAGAATAAACAGAGCTGCACCTGATAGCTTTTTTCTCTATTCTCTCTCGCTCTCTCTCTCTCTCTCTCTCTCAATCCTGCTGGCTACTTGTGTTTACGAGTCTTTTGCCTTTGTCTTGGTTCTTTGGCTTGCTGCTCAGTTTGTCTTTGTCCTTACCTTAATGATCGTGTGATGTGCACAAGGTATCAGGGCCCTTAAACAAACATGCCATCAGGGGAAGCGCGTTCGCACTAATAGCGCTTATGATGCTCTCGTCTGGCAACCGTGCATCTGGGTGACCGCTTCTCTGCCTGTTTTGAGCTCGGCTGCAAATCTTCCCGTTCTCAACAGTGTCGAGTATTTTCTTATGGTTCTGCCCCTCGCGAGACTCGTGTCGTTACAATTATGTTGAATGCAAACTGAAAGAGGAAGTGAGAGCCATGGAACAGCTCACTGTCTCTGCATCATACTGTATCCAGCCTTTTCTTGTAAAACTTCACTAACAACAGTGACTCAAACAAACAGAGGTATGTAAATGCTAAACATGACACAGGTGACAGGGGGTCAGTTGGATTACAGAGAAGAGTGGGAGAGAAGAGAAAACTCAGATATGATAAACAATCCCAGGGTCAAGTCCAGATTTAGATTAGATGTAACTTTGTTACTGTTCAGAGGACATGTAAACAGCCAATGAAATGCAGTAAGCATCTAATCAGAATTACGTAAGGGGCCTAATCTCCAGTTAGATCATGAGAGTGAAACTGACGATGAGTTAAAGTCAGAATACTGATACCGTGAGCTGAAGAACATCGGAGAACAGTGTGTGTTCAAACCAGCGGTTGAGAAGAATGAGTTCTGTTTAAAGTGAAAGTGTTAACACGCTGTATACAGTAGATGTTTTATTGAGCTCAGCTTGGAGAAGAGCGCTAATTCTCCAGCTCTCATCAGTAAGATGTAAAGGGCGCTGGGTTTAAATATAAAAATCTCATCATGACAGGCCGGCGATTCCCAGCGGCTATAAGTGTGAGCGAGGTTTATTAGCCTAATTAAAGGCGAGAGGACAATGAGGTCGTTCTGTTTAATCCCTGAGCGGCACCACACCATGTTCATATCTTACGATGTAAACACATGGTGAGTAAATTCCTGGGATTATAGCGATAGAACTGCCGTTAGAATCAATGCATATCACCATACAGTTACACTGAAACACGCGTCACTATGAGAAGAATGCTGCGGAGGACGAGCACAGAGAACAGGGTCAATTTATTAAAGAGAAAAGCTGCTGAAAGTAAAAAAGAACTGTAAATAATCGAATGATTTTAGCCATCGGGAGTTTATTTTCTGTAAAAAGTTCAAAGCTAGCCTTATTAATTATCGGATTGTTTATTGGTTTGGAGCTGGAACACTTCATGGAGTATCGATTAGTCGTCTCAGCTGAAGTGTAACGTCAATATCCTTCTAAGCACACAGTAACACCTTCATCGCTCCAGAAGCTTCTGTTTAAAGTCCTGACTTCAGTTTAGATTTTAGTCTGAGGGAAAAGTTATAACCATAATGCACCATTTCACCCCTAACTCACTCTTTTGTTCATTTTTTCTTTATTTCTTTATGAAGGTTAGCAATATAATGTATGTTAAATGCACTATGTATATAATTGTGTATTTATTATTATTAAGATTATTATTATTATTATTGGTAGTAGTTATAGGAGTGGTAGTAAAACTGTCTGTTTGTTTGTTTTCTTAAATCTCAGTTGTCCTACAAAAGTTCTGTGTGCTAAGCTAAATGTCTAAGCCGAAAGCTGAATGGTTAATCATAAACCTAAATTGCTAAAAAAAAAAAAAACACTTAGATTATAAATGATACTGAATGAGGCTTTTCATTGAAGCCATTGCTTTGTTTAATTGGGATTCAGTACTTTAGCTTAATGTTTTACCCACATCGCGTCACACTCAACTTTATAACAACTAACGGCTAAACTCCAATTAAACAGTGGTGTGCCTGATCTGGGTGTGACAGTGTTGTGTGTGACAGTGATGGGTGTGACAGTGTTGTGTGTGACAGTGCTGTGTGTGACAGTGTTGTGTGTGACAGTGATGGGTGTGACAGTGATGGGTATGACAGTGATGGGTGTGACAGTGTTGTGTGTGACAGTGATGGGTGTGACAGTGTTGTGTGTGACAGTGATGGGTGTGACAGTGATGGGTGTGACAGTGTTGTGTGTGACAGTGATGGGTGTGACAGTGTTGGGTGTGACAGTGTTGGGTGTGACAGTGATGGGTGTGATAGTGTTGGGTGTGATAGTGGTGGTATGACAGTGTTGTGTGTGAAAGTTTTGGGTGTGACAGTGATGGGTGTGACATTGTTGGGTGTGACAGTGATGGGTGTGACAGTGTTGGGTGTGACAGTGTTGGGTGTGACAGTGATGGGTGTGACAGTGCTGTGTGTGACATTGTTGGGTGTGACAGTGTTGGGTGTGACAGTGATGGGTGTGACAGTGCTGTGTGTGACATTGTTGGGTGTGACAGTGTTGTGTGTGACAGTGATGGGTGTGACAGTGATGGGTGTGACAGTGTTGGGTGTGATAGTGGTGGTATGACAGTGTTGGGTGTGACAGTTTTGGGTGTGACAGTGATGGGTGTGACATTGTTGGGTGTGACAGTGATGGATGTGACAGTGTTGGGTGTGACAGTGATGGGTGTGACATTGTTGGGTGTGACAGTGTTGTGTGTGACAGTGATGGGTGTGACAGTGCTGTGTGTGACATTGTTGGGTGTGACAGTGTTGTGTGTGACAGTGATGGGTGTGACAGTGATGGGTGTGACAGTGTTGGGTGTGACAGTGTTGGGTGTGACAGTGATGGTATGACAGTAATGGGTGTGACATTGTTGTGTGTGACAGTGTTGTGTGTGACAGTGATGGGTGTGACAGTGTTGTGTGTGACAGTGCTGTGTGTGACAGTGTTGTGTGTGACAGTGATGGGTGTGACAGTGTTGTGTATGACAGTGTTGTGTGTGACAGTGATGGGTGTGACATTGTTGGGTGTGACAGTGTTGGGTGAGACATTGTTGGGTGACATTGTTGGCTGAGACAGTGATGGGTGTGACATTGTTGGGTGTGACAGTGTTGGGTGTGACAGTGATGGGTGTGACAGTGTTGGGTGTGACAGTGTTGGGTGTGACATTGTTGGGTGTGACAGTGATGGGTGTGACAGTGATGGGTGTGACATTGTTTGGTGTGACAGTGATGGGTGTGACATTGTTGGGTGTGACAGTGTTGTGTGTGACAGTGATGGGTGTGACATTGTTGGGTGTGACAGTGATGGGTGTGACAGTGTTGGGTGAGACAGTGTTGGGTGTGACAGTGATGGGTGTGACATTGTTGGGTGTGACATTGATGGGTGTGACAGTGTTGGGTGTGACAGTGTTGGGTGTGACATTGTTGGGTGTGACAGTGATGGGTGTGACAGTGATGGGTGTGACATTGTTTGGTGTGACAGTGATGGGTGTGACAGTGTTGTGTGTGACAGTGTTGTGTGTGACAGTGATGGGTGTGACAGTGTTGTGTGTGACAGTGTTGTGTGTGACAGTGATGGGTGTGACAGTGTTGTGTGTGACAGTGTTGTGTGTGACAGTGATGGGTGTGACAGTGTTGGGTGTGACAGTGTTGTGTGTGACAGTGATGGGTCTGACAGTGTTGGGTGTGACAGTGATGGGTGTGACAGTGTTGGGTGTGACAGTGATGAGTCTGACAGTGTTGGGTGTGACAGTGTTGGGTGTGACAGTGATGGGTGTGGCATTGTTGGGTGTGACAGTGATGGGTGTGACAGTGTTGGGTGTGACAGTGTTGTGTGTGACAGTGATGGTATGACAGTGATGGGTGTGACAGTGTTGGGTGTGACAGTGATGGTATGACAGTGATGGGTGTGACAGTGTTGGGTGTGACAGTGATGGTATGACAGTGATGGGTGTGACATTGTTGTGTGTGACAGTGTTGTGTGTGACAGTGATGGGTGTGACAGTGTTGTGTGTGACAGTGTTGTGTGTGACATTGTTGTGTGTGACATTGTTGGGTGTGACAGTGATGGGTGTGACAGTGATGGGTGTGACATTGTTGGGTGAGACATTGTTGGGTGTGACAGTGATGGGTGTGACAGTGTTGGGTGAGACAGTGATGGGTGTGACAGTGTTGGGTGTGACAGTGTTGGGTGTGACAGTGTTGGGTGTGACAGTGATGGGTCTGACAGTGTTGGGTGTGACAGTGATGGGTGTGACAGTGATGGGTGTGACAGTGTTGGGTGTGACAGTGATGGGTCTGACAGTGTTGGGTGTGACAGTGATGGGTGTGACAGTGATGGGTGTGACAGTGATGGGTGTGACATTATTGGGTGTGACAGTGATGGGTGTGACAGTGTTGGGTGTGACAGTGTTGGGTGTGACAGTGTTGGGTGTGACAGTGATGGGTCTGACAGTGATGGGTGTGACAGTGTTGTGTGTGACAGTGTTGGGTGTGACAGTGTTGGGTGTGACAGTGATGGGTGTGATAGTGTTGGGTGTGATAGTGGTGGTATGACAGTGTTGGGTGTGACAGTGTTGGGTGTGACAGTGATGGGTGTGACAGTGTTGGGTGTGACAGTGATGGGTGTGGCATTGTTGGGTATGACATTGTTGGGTGTGACAGTGATGGGTGTGACAGTGTTGGGTGTGACAGTGATGGGTGTGACAGTGTTGGGTGTGACAGTGATGGGTGTGACATTGTTGGGTGTGACAGTGTTGGGTGTGACAGTGATGGGTGTGACAGTGCTGTGTGTGACATTGTTGGGTGTGACAGTGTTGTGTGTGACAGTGTTGGGTGTGACAGTGATGGTATGACAGTGATGGGTGTGACATTGTTGTGTGTGACAGTGTTGTGTGTGACAGTGATGGGTGTGACAGTGCTGTGTGTGACATTGTTGGGTGTGACAGTGTTGGGTGTGACAGTGTTGGGTGTGACAGTGATGGTATGACAGTGATGGGTGTGACATTGTTGTGTGTGACAGTGTTGTGTGTGACAGTGATGGGTGTGACATTGTTGGGTGTGACAGTGATGGGTGTGACAGTGTTGGGTGAGACAGTGTTGGGTGTGACAGTGATGGGTGTGACATTGTTGGGTGTGACATTGATGGGTGTGACAGTGTTGGGTGTGACAGTGTTGGGTGTGACATTGTTGGGTGTGACAGTGATGGGTGTGACAGTGATGGGTGTGACATTGTTTGGTGTGACAGTGATGGGTGTGACAGTGTTGTGTGTGACAGTGTTGTGTGTGACAGTGATGGGTGTGACAGTGTTGTGTGTGACAGTGTTGTGTGTGACAGTGATGGGTGTGACAGTGTTGTGTGTGACAGTGTTGTGTGTGACAGTGATGGGTGTGACAGTGTTGGGTGTGACAGTGTTGTGTGTGACAGTGATGGGTCTGACAGTGTTGGGTGTGACAGTGATGGGTGTGACAGTGTTGGGTGTGACAGTGATGAGTCTGACAGTGTTGGGTGTGACAGTGTTGGGTGTGACAGTGATGGGTGTGGCATTGTTGGGTGTGACATTGTTGGGTGTGACAGTGATGGGTGTGACAGTGTTGGGTGTGACAGTGTTGTGTGTGACAGTGATGGTATGACAGTGATGGGTGTGACAGTGTTGGGTGTGACAGTGATGGTATGACAGTGATGGGTGTGACAGTGTTGGGTGTGACAGTGATGGTATGACAGTGATGGGTGTGACATTGTTGTGTGTGACAGTGTTGTGTGTGACAGTGATGGGTGTGACAGTGTTGTGTGTGACAGTGTTGTGTGTGACATTGTTGTGTGTGACATTGTTGGGTGTGACAGTGATGGGTGTGACAGTGATGGGTGTGACATTGTTGGGTGAGACATTGTTGGGTGTGACAGTGATGGGTGTGACAGTGTTGGGTGAGACAGTGATGGGTGTGACAGTGTTGGGTGTGACAGTGTTGGGTGTGACAGTGATGGGTGTGACAGTGTTGGGTGTGACAGTGATGGGTGTGACAGTGTTGGGTGTGACAGTGATGGGTGTGACAGTGATGGGTGTGACAGTGTTGGGTGTGACAGTGATGGGTCTGACAGTGTTGGGTGTGACAGTGATGGGTGTGACAGTGATGGGTGTGACAGTGATGGGTGTGACATTATTGGGTGTGACAGTGATGGGTGTGACAGTGTTGGGTGTGACAGTGTTGGGTGTGACAGTGATGGGTCTGACAGTGATGGGTGTGACAGTGTTGTGTGTGACAGTGTTGGGTGTGACAGTGTTGGGTGTGACAGTGATGGGTGTGATAGTGTTGGGTGTGATAGTGGTGGTATGACAGTGTTGGGTGTGACAGTGTTGGGTGTGACAGTGATGGGTGTGACAGTGTTGGGTGTGACAGTGATGGGTGTGGCATTGTTGGGTATGACATTGTTGGGTGTGACAGTGATGGGTGTGACAGTGTTGGGTGTGACAGTGATGGGTGTGACAGTGTTGGGTGTGACAGTGATGGGTGTGACATTGTTGGGTGTGACAGTGTTGGGTGTGACAGTGATGGGTGTGACAGTGCTGTGTGTGACATTGTTGGGTGTGACAGTGTTGTGTGTGACAGTGTTGGGTGTGACAGTGATGGTATGACAGTGATGGGTGTGACATTGTTGTGTGTGACAGTGTTGTGTGTGACAGTGATGGGTGTGACAGTGCTGTGTGTGACATTGTTGGGTGTGACAGTGTTGGGTGTGACAGTGTTGGGTGTGACAGTGATGGTATGACAGTGATGGGTGTGACATTGTTGTGTGTGACAGTGTTGTGTGTGACAGTGATGGGTGTGACAGTGTTGTGTGTGACAGTGCTGTGTGTGACAGTGTTGTGTGTGACAGTGATGGGTGTGACAGTGTTGTGTATGACAGTGATGGGTGTGACATTGTTGGGTGTGACAGTGTTGGGTGTGACAGTGATGGTATGACAGTGATGGGTGTGACATTGTTGTGTGTGACAGTGTTGGGTGTGACAGTGTTGGGTGAGACATTGTTGGGTGTGACAGTGATGGGTGTGACATTGTTGGGTGTGACAGTGCTGTGTGTGACAGTGCTGTGTGTGACAGTGTTGGGTGTGACAGTGATGGGTGTGACAGTGATGGGTGTGACATTGTTGGGTGTGACAGTGATGGGTGTGACAGTGTTGTATGTGACAGTGTTGTGTGTGACAGTGTTGGGTGTGACAGTGTTGGGTGTGACAGTGATGGGTGTGACAGTGTTGGGTGTGACAGTGATGAGTCTGACAGTGTTGGGTGTGACAGTGTTGGGTGTGACAGTGTTGGGTGTGACAGTGATGGGTGTGACATTATTGGGTGTGACAGTGATGGGTGTGACAGTGATGGGTGTGACAGTGTTGGGTGTGACAGTGTTGTGTGTGACAGTGTTGGGTGTGACAGTGATGGGTCTGACAGTGATGGGTGTGACAGTGTTGTGTGTGACAGTGATGGGTGTGACAGTGTTGGGTGTGACAGTGTTGGGTGTGACAGTGATGGGTGTGATAGTGTTGGGTGTGATAGTGGTGGTATGACAGAGTTGGGTGTGACAGTTTTGGGTGTGACAGTGATGGGTGTGACAGTGTTGGGTGTGACAGTGATGGGTGTGGCATTGTTGGGTGTGACATTGTTGGGTGTGACAGTGATGGGTGTGACAGTGTTGGGTGTGACAGTGATGGGTGTGACAGTGTTGGGTGTGACAGTGATGGGTGTGACAGTGCTGTGTGTGACATTGTTGGGTGTGACAGTGTTGTGTGTGACAGTGATGGGTGTGACAGTGATGGGTGTGACAGTGTTGGGTGTGACAGTGTTGGGTGTGACAGTGATGGTATGACAGTGATGGGTGTGACATTGTTGTGTGTGACAGTGTTGTGTGTGACAGTGATGGGTGTGACAGTGTGTGTGACAGTGCTGTGTGTGACAGTGCTGTGTGTGACAGTGATGGGTGTGACAGTGTTGTGTATGACAGTGTTGTGTGTGACAGTGATGGGTGTGACAGTGTTGGGTGTGACAGTGATGGTATGACAGTGATGGGTGTGACATTGTTGGGTGTGACAGTGTTGGGTGTGACAGTGTTGGGTGAGACATTGTTGGGTGTGACAGTGATGGGTGTGACATTGTTGGGTGTGACAGTGATGGGTGTGACAGTGCTGTGTGTGACATTGTTGGGTGTGACAGTGTTGTGTGTGACAGTGATGGGTGTGACAGTGATGGTATGACAGTGATGGGTGTGACATTGTTGTGTGTGACAGTGTTGGGTGTGACAGTGTTGGGTGAGACATTGTTGGGTGTGACAGTGATGGGTGTGACATTGTTGGGTGTGACAGTGATGGGTGTGACAGTGCTGTGTGTGACAGTGCTGTGTGTGACATTGTTGGGTGTGACAGTGTTGTGTGTGACAGTGTTGTGTGTGACAGTGATGGGTGTGAGTGTTGTGTGTGACAGTGATGGGTGTGACAGTGTTGTGTGTGACAGTGTTGTGTGTGACAGTGATGGGTGTGACAGTGATGGGTCTGACAGTGTTGGGTGTGACAGTGATGGGTGTGACAGTGTTGGGTGTGACAGTGATGGGTGTGACAGTGTTGGGTGTGACAGTGATGAGTCTGACAGTGTTGGGTGTGACAGTGTTGGGTGTGACAGTGTTGGGTGTGACATTGTTGGGTGTGACAGTGATGGGTGTGACAGTGATGGGTGTGACAGTGTTGTGTGTGACAGTGTTGTGTGTGACAGTGATGGGTGTGACAGTGTTGGGTGTGACAGTGATGGGTGTGACAGTGATGGGTCTGACAGTGTTGGGTGTGACAGTGATGGGTGTGGCATTGTTGGGTATGACATTGTTGGGTGTGACAGTGATGGGTGTGACAGTGTTGGGTGTGACAGTGATGGGTGTGACAGTGTTGGGTGTGACAGTGATGGGTGTGACAGTGATGGGTGTGACATTGTTGTGTGTGACAGTGTTGTGTGTGACAGTGATGGGTGTGACAGTGTTGGGTGTGACAGTGATGAGTCTGACAGTGTTGGGTGTGACAGTGTTGGGTGTGACAGTGATGGGTGTGACAGTGTTGGGTGTGACAGTGATGGGTGTGGCATTGTTGGGTATGACATTGTTGGGTGTGACAGTGATGGGTGTGACAGTGTTGGGTGTGACAGTGATGGGTGTGACAGTGTTGGGTGTGACAGTGATGGGTGTGACAGTGATGGGTGTAACATTGTTGTGTGTGACAGTGTTGTGTGTGACAGTGATGGGTGAGACATTGTTGGGTGTGACAGTGATGGGTGTGACATTGTTGGGTGTGACAGTGATGGGTGTGACTGCTGTGTGTGACAGTGCTGTGTGTGACATTGTTGGGTGTGACAGTGTTGTGTGTGACAGTGATGGGTGTGACAGTGTTGTTTGTGACAGTGTTGTGTGTGACAGTGATGGGTGTGAGTGTTGTGTGTGACAGTGATGGGTGTGACAGTGTTGGGTGTGACAGTGTTGTATGTGACAGTGATGGGTGTGACAGTGATGGGTCTGACAGTGTTGGGTGTGACAGTGATGGGTGTGACAGTGTTGGGTGTGACAGTGATGAGTCTGACAGTGTTGGGTGTGACAGTGTTGGGTGTGACAGTGATGGGTGTGACAGTGTTGGGTGTGACAGTGATGGGTGTGACATTGTTGGGTGTGACAGTGATGGTATGGCAGTGATGGGTGTGACAGTGTTGGGTGAGACATTGTTGGGTGTGACAGTGATGGGTGTGACATTGTTGGGTGTGACAGTGATGGGTGTGAAAGTGATGGGTGTGACAGTGTTGTGTGAGACATTGTTGGGTGTGACATTGTTGGGTGTGACAGTGTTGTGTGTGACAGTGTTGTGTGTGACAGTGATGGGTGTGACAGTGTTGGGTGTGACAGTGTTGGGTGAGACATTGTTGGGTGACATTGTTGGCTGAGACAGTGATGGGTGTGACATTGTTGGGTGTGACAGTGTTGGGTGTGACAGTGATGGGTGAGACAGTGTTGGGTGTGACAGTGATGGGTGTGACAGTGTTGGGTGAGACAGTGATGGGTGTGACAGTGTTGGGTGAGACAGTGTTGGGTGTGACAGTGATGGGTGTGACATTGTTGGGTGTGACATTGATGGGTGTGACAGTGTTGGGTTTGACAGTGTTGGGTGTGACATTGTTGGGTGTGACAGTGATGGGTGTGACATTGTTGGGTGTGACAGTGTTGGGTGTGACAGTGTTGGGTGTGACAGTGATGGGTGTGACATTGTTGGGTGTGACAGTGTTGGGTGTGACAGTGATGGGTGTGACATTGTTGGGTGGGACAGTGATGGGTGTGACATTGTTGGGTGTGACAGTGTTGGGTGTGACAGTGTTGGGTGATCAATGTTAAAGTTAAACCCTTCTACAAATGTGCCTTGTAGTATTCACACCTGTTGAACTTTTCCACATGTTGTCACGTTACAACCACGTAAATGTGTTTTATTGGAATGCAGTGTGACAGACCAACACAAAGTGGCACAGAACTGTGAAGTGGAAGGAAAATAATAAATGGTTTTTAAAATTTATTACAACTAAAATTTTGTAAAGTGTTGGGTGCGTTTGTATTTACCCCCCTGAGATCCATCTCTCACTGTAACTACAGCTGTCTGTATTTTTAGGTTTGTCTTTATCTGCTTTGCTCATCTAGAGAGTAACATTTTTTGGCCATCTTATATGCTTATGGTAGCTTATAGTATACTGTACATCCTAAACCCTACAC
>NC_071102.1:46990000-47030000 GCF_024256425.1 Clarias gariepinus | reverse complement strand
AGTATATCATCAAAACGAAAGTGACTTTTAAGGTGATTTGTGCTGCATTGGCTTTTTTGTGGGATCGGACCAGAAAGACTGGCCTTTGGTCCCTGTGCACTGTAAACCCAAATAAGTTGGCAAAACTCGAAAAATTTAAGGTTGCATCAAATTTTTTAATTAAAGATTTTTCCAGTAAACAGAACTATGAGTTTTTGAGTTTCTTGTACTCATTCATATTAATCGATCTTTACTTGCATTATTGAGTAGCCTAACTCGTACTATTTAATAGCAATTATCTTTTTTTTTTTAGGATGCTTTCGGATGCTCCCAGCAACGGGTCGCTACACAATCTAGTCTGCACACAAGCTTGGCACAGGTTTTACAGATACTCTGACACAACCCTCCCATTCTATCTGGGCTTGGGACAGACACTCCATCCAGTTGTTGGAAATCGAACCCGGGCCTTTCGCATAGCAGTTAAAACACCTATCAGACACAAAATCGCTAGTCTGAAAGATTTTAAGTGGAACTTTAGGGTGACAGTTACTGTTACTTAAGTACTTACAGATTCTTAAAATATCAAATTTGTTTAGCTAACTTAAAAAGTGTCATTTCTGCAAACTTATAAATATCAAATGGTTCTAAATACTCGTCAAGGTCTATTAATTTGAACTAATTGTAATTATTTAAGATAACAGTACTCAATATGTTTAATCACTTTGAGCCTTAGGGTTTACAGTGTGGGTATGGGTGAGCCTCGGGTGCCCCTGATCCAGTAACAGTTTAATTGATTTAGTGGTACTTTATATAGCGGTACCTCTGCACACCGCGACCCCGGCTGACGAATTTTCACCTTAAGAACTTTAAATCTGGTAAGAAATTTCTCTCATCATGCGAAGCATTTTCAGGATCGCTTGGCTTTCCTCTGTGTACACACGGTCACATTTAGCGTAAGATTTAGTGAAGACGTAGCACCATGTGTGCCAGGAATGTTATTATGGACGGTAGCGAGAAGAAAAGACAGCCGCTTTCAGTTTGGTTTTTAAAGCAGCCGTTGCCGAGAGGAATCATAAATTAAGGTTAAGTGAGGTTTAATGTCTATTTATTTAATATTTTACTTCATTTAAGTCTTTTCTAAATGTTTTGATTCTTTTTATATGCAAAAAATATGATTATAGTGTTGTAAATTAGTGATATTGGTAATATCAATATGAAATTTCACCGCAAGAGCTCGCCTGCAGAACGGATTAAACTCGTATGTTGAGGTTCAGCTTTATTGGAATTAAATAATTGGAGTGCGCACTACAAAAAAAAATCATCAAATCAACATCAGCCTTAAAGTCTTCAGGATGCTTTAATGTGATTGGTGGTACCTGTAAGTACCTGCATAATAATTGCTGGTGTCTCATGGTCTGATTCAGATTCATCTGCTTCACCCTGTTCACTGACATCCTGCGATTGCATCCAGTTTGTACAAATGTCAGATGAACACAAAGTAGCACATGGCAGGCTGAGTGTGCTGTGAGAGCAGGTTCCTTTACAGTCACACTTCTGACTGTGTGAGTGCACTTTATAGAGCCGGGTCATCAGACACCCTGTTAGACATTTGAGAGTGAGAGAGAGAGAGAGAGAGAGAGAGAAATAATAAAAAATAAACATCAGCAAACCGGAGCATAAATACTGTGACTGAAGTGTTTATAAAAATTATTCATGTAAAGTCACTTTCTGTCATACTGACTGTCACTTTGCCTGAATTATGGAAGAAAATAGCAGAAATGCAGCGATGTTCCAAACGGCTTTTTTGTGAGGTCATTCAGGTTCGATGGTGCTAGCTGGAATATTTAAAAATGGAAGAAAAATGAATTTTTCATCCCCATGTCTGGTAATTAAATGTGCTTCCATAAAGTGTAAAAATCAGCAATTAGCACCTTTTTGATGGCCAGCGATTAGGACACATGGATTATTATACTGTCATTACAACATCAGCAAAATCCTCTAAAGCAATTACGTGCACATTACTTTTATAACTTTTATAACTTTTATAACTTTTCTCCTCCTCGTGAGCGGGTCTGGGGCTCCTTTGGTGAACTGTTCCTCCTGATGTGTCACAGTACACAGGTGTAGTATGTCCCTGTCTGTAGGGGTCTCGTCAGTAAAGTGTCTGTAGCACAATGCACGTCACACACACACCTACTGTATCTGCACAAAGTTCAGAGGATCTGATGACCCGTACTAGTGTACAGTGAGATTATTAGATTAGATTAGATCAGGTTCAGCACAGGACTTTGGAGCTCCCACACAAAAAACAACAACGTTTTTAAGGCGATTAATGGAATCTATTTTGATCTAATCCAGTCTAATCCAAGTAAACACCACTGGATTTTGTGGCAGTGTTGTTTCTGTCGTTAGTGCTATTTAATTGTTTAAATGTTTGTTTTATAATAATAATAATAACAACAGATTTTTTTTAAAGGAAGTCGTTAATCTCAGTAATTTTTTTCCTCTTTTATTTCTGTGCGAGTGTGAGAGTTATTAAAACGAAAGGTGTGGATTGTAAGGATCAGAAATGTTCCTGTCAGGAGCGGCGGTCCCGTCAGCACGTGTACAGCGGGTTCTTCTGTTAACACACAACGATAGGAACATATTTTAACAGCCGCGGTTTCTCTCGCCAAGGCACTCGGGAGCTGTTTGGAACAGAACGTGTGAGAAAGACGCTGAATTTTAACAGCTGATGAATAATTCATGCCTCCTAGTCGGAGAAATTACACCAGCGGAGTCCAAAAGTTCGTCAGTGTGTGTGTGTGTGTGAGAGAGAGAGAGAGAGATTCCACAGTCTAATAATAAATAATAATCTGACAATAAAAGCTCTTTATGTTGAAAGTAAAATGTCTTTTAGGCAAGCGTTGCGGAGATGAAGAGCTGCATGATGTAGTGTGTGTGTGTGTGTGTGTGTTAATAGTTACACTCTCAATAGTAGGACACAGTCGCTCTTTCCTTCTTTTTCCTTTTTTTTTTGGTACTTCAGTACTCAGATGTTCACATACCACTATTTTATCAGACTGAGTACAAATACAATTTTTTAGGTATTTTTGATACCAAGTACCAATACGAGTCTGTAAGTCCCTGACTTATGAACATTCAAGTTATGAATTTCTGCAGATACGAACAGACATATCTCACAAGAATTGTACGAAAATAGACACTGCAGATGCAGCAGATACCAATATTTACAATCATATACAATATTTTCAGTGTGTAAGTGAATGTATAAAATGTTTAAAAATATAAAAATGAATAAAAGTCCAGTTACAGTGGAACCTTGGATTGTGAATAACCCGGTTTGCGAGCGTTCTGCAAAACGAGCTCAATTTTTTAATGAATTTTGACTTAAAAAACAAGCGTGCCTTGATTTACGAGTATCAAATATCATAAAGCATCATGTGCCACGCATGCGCTTCTTGTTTTGTCGTGGAGCATCACATGATCACAAATGTACCCAATGTTTTTTTCAATGGAGTGTCATTAGACACTTTAGGGACAAACTGACCATTTTGATACATACACATTCACATTTCATACAAACTTAAATAATTCTTTTGATTGTGTAAAGCTGCTTTGCGACAATGACAATTGCTAAAAGCGCTATACAAATAAAATTGAATTAAATTGAATTGAATTAGAGAGGTTTCATGTTTATTTTCCTGATAATACAGTATTTCTGTTATTGTGTGTATGTGTGTGTGTGTGTGTGTGTGTGTGTGTGTGTGAGAAAGTCGTCCTGATTACATCCTACTACTGATTGAGTGTGGGAGAAATGAGTTGACTTCACCGGTTTCAATGAATCAGAGACAAGTGTTCACAGTCCAATACAGTGGTAAACATCTGACAGAATGGTCTCCATTCACGCGCAGTAAACTGTTGTTTGTGTAAACGAGGTCAGCTGACTTAGTGGGCATGTTTATAAAGGCTTACATGGATTGCTGAAAGTTGAAGCTGGTTTGTAGCGTACCAAAAAAAAAACAACCACTGCGCAGTTATTGGTGGAGTGTGTAACTTAGTTGTGTTTTGTATCTGATTATATTCATACTTTAAATATATTGGTCATTTTAAATACTTTTGTTTGTCAATAATAAGCTGTTTTTAAATGTTATCCACCATTTTTTGTGGTTCTTTTTTTTACGTATGGGTGCAGGCAGCGTTTAGGAACTGGTACCGATTTAAATGTATTCATTTGGTTCCAGTATCGTAATTAACCCAAAATAATCACCCCTAAAAGGCAGCTTTGGTAGTTTCTTTATTTTCCTGCACGTGCGTATGAACACATGTTCATATGTTATGTGTGTATTGTCTGTGACAGATCTTAAAACTCACAGTTCAGATCACATCACTGTTTTGGGTCGTTGATGTGATCAGCAAAGAAAGATCAAGAGAAATATAATTCAGCTTTCCATTTATTATTTATAAAACTTTAAGAGCACTTAAAGCGACATTCAGCAAGTTCACTAGAGAGAATCCATTCGCTTACGTATCGATATTCTGACACAAAAAATATTTAATTATTATTATTATTTAATTTATATATGTTTGCATTTAAGGTGGTAAAATGTTGCAGTTTCTCTGTAAACAGCATCCTTTGTGATTAAGTCGTTTGTTTGTTTAGAATTGTAACAAAATCTTTATAATTATAAAATGGTGATACATACAGAATCGCACTACAGATCGAATCGGCACTTAGTCATCGTGATAATGTCGTATCGGAGGGTCCTGGTGATTTCCCTCCCTAATGTTTACATCAAACCCTAAATACTTAATTAGTGCATTAGAGTGTAATAGGAGACACCGCTAATGTGGAGTGTTTTTAATTCATCATGAGGGTACTGACTCGGAAACTTTTAGTCAAGGTATACCGTATACTGTAGATAAATAATAGCACAGATATTATTGTTTGTGCTGTTTTTCTGAGAGTGGGAGGGTTTGTGGGCCTGATGGTTTTGTGGTGATCACAGAGCGGAGAGTTAGAGCGAGTGAAAATATAATTTGTGGCTGTGAGAGAGTTTGAATGGCTGAAAATACAATTGTGTGCATGCAGAAACATGATTTTATGTTTTCTTTGCTCAAGGCACAAATATAACACAGTACAGCAGGAGTCATTTTTATTGCGTTACTATGAGGGTTTAAAATTGCAATTAAGGTGTGGTTTACATTTGGAAGAATAAACATACGGCCCACAATTATTGTTTGTGTTAAATACCAAACACAATAAATAGATTCATATCACTCTCACAGACAGACAGAGAGACAGTGAGAGACAGAGAGAGAGGGAAAAGGGGGAGAGAGAGAGTCAGAAGGAGAGACAGAGACAGAGAGAGTCAAAGAGAGAAACAATCAGAAGAAAAGAGAGAGAGACAGAGAGACTGAGACAGAAAGAAAGAGACAGAGAAAGAGACAGTCAGAGGGAGAGACAGAGAGACTTAGACAGACAGCGAAAGACATAGAGAGAGACAGTCAGAAGGAGAGACAAAGAGAGAGACAGCCAGGAGAGAGAGAGAGAGAGAGAGACAGAGAGATGAACAAAAGCTTAACCTTACTTTTATTTTCTGAGGGAAAAAAACACAAGCTTGACCTGGATCACATGGTGTTTTTTTTGTTTGTTTTTTGCTTTTAAACAAAACTGTTTAAAGCTTTAGCGTGCAGTAGAGTTACAGTATGAGTAACAGTACCCTGTTTACTCCTAACACTGTCGGTACATCCCTAGTTTCTATAGCAACAGTGTATTCACAGGGACTTGGTGACGTTTTCCCAATGTAAAGAAAAATGTGTTAACTATAACACATATGGAAGGAGTCTCCAGTGTCAGTGCTAAAGTTTCAGGACAGAGGAGTTTACATGTGTTTGCGGTTTCAAATTCAAATTCAAATTTTATTTGTCACATACACAGTCATACACAGTACGATATGCAGTGAAATGCTTAGGCAACTGCTCATGACAGTTTCTCAGGTTTCTCAGTAACGTGATCGTGCTGTAGTGTAACTACAGTATAGTGTAAGTGTACAGTAAATCAATAAAAACTAAATAAAGAGCCTGAAATGAGAAAAGGTGTAAGAGGAATAAAACACTCAGGAGTTAATAATCTGTTAAACTCTGTTGTAGAAACTGTCACTACTCTTTACATCTTCTTGTATCTATTGCTCTCTCTCTAACACACACGCACTTAAACACACACACACACGCACACCCACGCACAATCAGAAAATAAAAGACAGTAGAGAAAGTGAATCAAGACCACAGATGAGGAGAGATAGAGAGAAAGAGAGAGAGAGAGAGAGAGAGTGTGTGGGTTTATGCTCTACTTTATCTCCAGGTTCATTCGGTCAACACCCAGCAGGTGAGATGATGAAATTCTGGAATGAGGTCTACCTCTCTCTCTCTCTCTCTCTCTCTCTCTCTTACACACACACACACACACACTCACACACACACACACACACACATCTAAACCTTCTCACTGTTGGGTGGTGTGCACTTTGTACTTTATGAAGCAGAAGAGCATTAATTATAATAAAGTCCTTTATTAAACACAGTTTCTATTCCACTCATCTCCTCCTCGGTCATGGGCTGCGTCCCTAATCACACACACACTTGTGTCCCAGAGGGGAAGTTTCGTTAACACAGCATGCTACTTCATACACAGGAATCATCAATTAACCAACCTGCATGATGATGTGTTGAGGAACCACGCAGTCTCAGACCAGGTCTCCAGAGGACATTAAAAGTGTTACACAAGAAGACAGAAGTGCAGCGAGTGGGCGGGGTCCACGCTATAGGCGTAAAACGAACCCTCTCCAGCTGGCTCTCCCATCCCTCCTGCTCTCCAGCGTCTGCTGCACGAACGGTAAACTGGATTACATCTGACTACAGTGGACGACTCGGTGTGAGACTGGAGACTGCTGTGTCCTTGTCTTCACCTAGACGTGGCTCAGAGGCAGAGTTCAGGTCAACACGTGTAGACAGAAACACATCTTGGTGCGATAAGACTCGTGTGTGTTTATGCTGATACAGAATGGTGCAGAAATTCACTGCTCGTTTCTAGGTCCTGTTCGACGCAGAACGTTTTCTTAACCACAGAATTCACCACCGCTCTTATAGTCACAGTGTTCAGTACGTTCCCCTTACAGCTCATAGAATGAGGAGGAGCTCTGAGAACTAAATGAGACTACACGTGAACTGCAGCACACACACACTCTTATTGTGGAGATTTTCAATGTTGAATCTGTGCTCCTGAAATGTCTACAGGATGACATCACCTGCTTGTGACAGTGGTGTCTGCCCTCCAGATGTGCTGTCTGTTAGAGAACAGAGCACCGTGGCAGTGAGGATGACCCAAACCTTCTCCTAATTACCAGGCACTAGGGCCAACCAGAACAAACCCATGGAAAGATGGCCAGGCCCAACAACATGGCTGGGGGAGGTTCTCTCTGTAATCTTTAACAACTCAGCATTTAAGGTCACCATCATCGTCCCTGTCCCCAGAATGTCTCCAGCACATCAAGTAGTCATGCGTACATGTACAAGTTATCGATTGTACATCATCATCGGTTGACTTTTATCTCACTGGCGTTGGCCTTTCTGGTGCTATAATACATTCCATAACAGCTGCGACGGTGAAAGATGTTAGCTGTGTCATGAAGAATGATTAGTAATATCCCAATGTTTTTTTCTAACATTTAATTCATGCTTTATAAGGGGGTTTTTGTTGGGCCCAAAAAGTTCTTATTAAAGACGTAGCGCTATAGGAGGCTAAAATGGCTTTTAAATCAGTATTTTTCACAAAAATAATCTGTCATGTGAAAGAAGGTTAGCGGTAGTTTCAGAAGTTTTAGGGATTAAATTTCTGCTCATTTAAATAAACTGTGATAAAATTCTTATTTTAGACATTAATCTGTTTCAGTTTATCCGTAACATCACGACCCCGCTGCCCCCTCGGTGGTCCCCCTCCAGACAAAACACCAAACACTCCTTCCATGATGATTCAGTAAATGGCTCTTTACAGAAAGCTAAATATAGCTATAAATATTATCTGGTTGGATAATAAAATAATTACAATAGTATTAATCTTAGATTATGTGGAGCGCTACACGCCATATACGCCCCTGTGAATGAGGTGTAACTATGGAAACGATACATATCAGAATGAGTGCAACCTTTTTTATTATTTATTTATTTATTATTCATACATAAGGCACAACTTCTGACTATTTAGATTCGCACAAAAAAACTAATAAAATAAACAGAGCGTTTTGTGTATGTGAGATTTACTATCTATCATGGTTGCCAAAGTACAGTTCCCAGAATGCACTGCTGCGTACAGATATGGTCACATGGGACTGATTACTAATCACACACACACACACACATTTGTATTCCGTGTTGTTTGGTGTTAACGTCCTGGTCTTGATCCTGGTCTGGTGTTCTGGTTCCTCGACTCTGACTCTGGTTAATGCTGTAGTTTCATCACCTGACGTGTTCCTGATTCCTGTGTTTGTTACTTTATCTACATGGATTAGTGTGTGGTTCACCTGCGAGTGCGTCTTCCACCTCCATGAATAAAACATCACGTCTATAATGCTGTAATAATTACAGATATTTTCTCTGCAGATTTTATTATAAAAATTTCACCCTGACGAAAAACAACAAGTTGATATAAATATGTATGATTAAATATTATTTGGGGAAGTAAACGAGAACTCCAGGAGTGAGGGAGCCACGTAGCTGCGCTGAGAGAGAGGTGGGGCTGTCGTAAAGCCGATAGTGCTCCTGTAAACAGCTTCAAAGTGAGGCGCTTCTGTGTTTTATTAAACTCCTGTTTGTTACCGAGGGAATAGAAGTTGTCTCGTTTACAATAAGGAGTTTGTCCTTATGCTGAGGAGTTTCGCATCACTCTGTCGCTCACACACGTTCGTCAAAAGAAAAGAGATAAGTCAGTCCTGAATGAAAATAAGGAGCTGGAGCTGTTTATTCCTTTTCGTGCACCACTCTAACCTGGATGCTGTACAATTCCTGTACTTGTACGTCGTAGCTCCAGCGCTACAGTAATCCCGCTGTGATGTCACGAGTGATTAAACATTCTGAGAATGACGGGCATGTTTGATCAAACTGTTAATTAACGACAGATCTCTGGAATAGCGTGATGCTCGTTGCCAAGGGAAACGAGTCTATTCGCTTCAGCGTGTTTTGTTTGTTAAGCAGCGATGGTAAATTCTGATGTTTTTTTTTTCTTTTTCTCGAGTGACATCATCACATTATAAGCCTTTGATCTGCTCATTCGTTAAGGTGTCACACTGTAGACATATTTATATAATTAGAATATGTACAGATAACTTATTCACATGTTTATAAATCTCACATTAAATATTCATATTCTCAATCATCTTCTTCTCCTTCACTCTTCACTCTTCTGTCTCTCTCCAAACGTCGGTCCCTCTCTTATTCTCATCCTTTCATCACTTCCTGCTGTCACGTCCATATTTGTCATCATCTCTTTTTCACCTCCTGTTTTCTGCTCCATCTTTATCCATATCCGTTTTTATTTTTCTCTGTTTCTTCTCCATCTCTCCATTCTGTCATTCCTCACTCTCCACATCCATCCTCTTCATTCTGTACATTACTCCATCACCTCTCCTCATCATTCTCTTACGCTTCTCTTCATAACTTCTCATTTATTCCTTCACTCTCCTTATCTCTTTTCATCACTTCATTCATCCTCCCTACGTCTCACTCTCCACCCGTCTCACTTTTGACACGTCTCACTCTTTACCCGTCTTACTCTCTCTCTCTCTCTCTCTCTTTCTCTCTCTCTCTCTCAGTGTGTGATGATGGAGAGTTTCTGTGTGCAGACGGACGAGTGTGTGTGTCAGAGAGCTGGCTGTGTGATGGAGAAGCCGATTGTCCAGATTCTTCAGACGAGACGCCTTTTCACTGTGAGTTTACTGTCAATACACACACCTACACACACACACACACATACATACACACAAACAGACACACACATACACACACACACACATACACACATCCATACATAAACACACACATACACACACACACACACACACAAATAGACACACACATACATACTGTACACAAACATACACACATACATACATACACACAAACAGACACACACCTACACACACACACACACATACATACACACAAACAGACACACACACATACTGTACATACACACACCTACACACACACACACATACATACACACATACATACATATACACATCCATACATAAACACACACATACACACATACATACATACACACAAACAGACACACACATACATACACACACACATACACACATCCATACATACACACAAACAGACACACATACACACACACACACATACATACACACAAATAGACACACACATACATACACAAACATACACGCATACATACATACACACAAACAGACACACACACACATACTGTACATACACACAAACAGACACACACACATACTGTAGATACCCACAAACAGACACACACACATACACACACACACACACACACACACATACACACACATACACACAAACAGACACACACACACACATACACACACACACACACACACACACACACACACATACATACACACAAACAGACATCGGATCGGAAATCGGATCCAAGATGGCGGCGCGGCAGTAGCACCTAGCGGACGCTCTAGAGCCAAAATGGTGCTACGTTGTTTACGTTTTGTGAGTAGCGCGTGTAGTGTGTAGTTTATTTTACCCTGTGTATGGATATCGTCGCAACTGGTGTCCGTACATAGAACCGCCAGACACTTTTCAACCTAAATAATCCGGTTAATGACAACCACGATGAGCTGCGGGAAAAGCTATGAGACCTCGGCTTGCTGCGTGAACCAGGCCTCAAAGCCTCGACGTTGCCGGAGAAAGGGCCATCGGAAGCAGTGCGCGAGGGAGCGGAAGTGCGGCAAGCGGGCGGGAGTCTGTGCTACGCTAAAAACAAACCCCAGCCAGCCGGCTCTCCCGTCCATCATTTTATCTAACGTCTGCTCCCTGGACAATAAACTGGACTACATCCGACTCCAGCAGGCTACACAGCGTGAGGTTAGAGACTGCTGTGTATTTGTTTTCACGGAGACATGGCTCAGCGACAGAGTACCGGACACCGCTATTCAGCTAGGCGGGCTAGCCTCGTTTCAGGCCGGCAGAAATGCATATATGTGGTAAGACTTGTGGTGGCGGCTTGTGTGTTTACATCAACACGAAATGGTGCAACTCTGTGCTAGTTTCTAGTTATTGCTCGTCGCTAGTGGATTTTGTGACTGTTAGATGCAGACCTTTTTATTTACCTCGAGAATTCACCACTGTTTTCATTATCGGAGTGTACATTCCACCTAGCGCTTATGCTAAGGAAGCGCTATGGGAACTGTATACAAAGATCAGTGAACTGCAAAATACACACCCGAATGGACTGTTTATTGTTGCTGGAGATTTCAACCATGCAAATCTCAAGTCAGTGCTTCCTAGATTCCATCAGTATGTGGACTTTGCAATGAGAGTGAAAAACACGCTGGATCTTGTTTACACAAACATCCCCGGCGTATATCGGGCAAAGCCCCGCCCCCACCTCGGCTACTCAGACCACATCTCTGTAATGCTAATTCCAGCATACAGACCACTCGTCAGGCGCTCAAAACCGGTTCTGAAGCAGGTAAAAAACCTGGCCAGCAGGAGCCATCTCTGCTCTTCAGGACTGTTTCGAGAGCACTGACTGGAACATGTTTAGAGAGGCTGCAACTTACGGCGACTTCACTGACTTGGAGGAGTACACGTCATCAGTGACCAGCTACATCAACAAGTGCACCGATGACGTCACTGTCTCCAAGAGCATCATCTCACGACCCAACCAGAAACCGTGGATTACTGTGAAAGTGCGTGCACTTCTGAAGACCAGAGACTCTGCCTTCAAAACGGGAGACAAGGTGGCCCTCAGAACAGCAAGGGCCGAACTTTCACGGGCCATCAGAGAGGCGAAGCGCGCACACGCCCAGAGAATCCACAATCACTTCAGGGACAGCGGCGACACACGGTGCATGTGGCAGGGCTTACAAGCCATCACAAACTACAGGACGACATCACCTGCCTGTGACAGTGACGGCTCCCTCCCAGATGTGCTGAACAACTTCTACACTCGGTTTGACAGGCAGAACGACGTGGCGGCGAGAAAGACCACCCCTCCTCCGAACGACCAGGTGCTGTGTCTTACTACAGCTGAGGTGAGGAAAACTCTACGCAGAGTCAACTCACGTAAAGCTGCTGGACCAGACAACATCCCAGGCAGAGTGCTCAGAGAATGTGCTGCACAGCTGGCAGATGTTCTCACCGACATCTTCAACATCTCGCTGAGCAGCGCCGTCGCTCCCACGTTCTTCAAGGCCACCACCATTGTCCCCGTGCCCAAAAAGTCTACTGTGTCCTGTCTCAATGACTACCGTCCCGTTGCACTTACACACACCATCATGAAGTGCTTCGAGCGGCTCGTCATGAGACACATCAAGACCTTGCTGCCCTTTTCACTGGACCCACTGCAATTTGCGTACCGTCCTTACCGCTCAACGGACGACGCCATCTCCACTACACTTCATCTTGCCCTCACACACTTGGACAAGAAGTACACATATGTTCGAATGCTGTACATAGATTTCAGCTCAGCATTCAATACTATCATCCCCCAACAACTGATTGGGAAGCTGAACCTGTTGGGCCTGAACACCTCCCTCTGCAACTAGATCCTGGACTTTCTGACCGGTAGGCCTCAGTCAGTACGGATCGGGAACTGCACCTCCAGCACCACCACCACACTAAGCACTGGGACCCCACAAGGCTGCGTGCTCAGTCCCCTGCTGATCACACTGCTGACTCACGACTGTGTAGCAACTCACAGTTCGAACCACATCATTAAGTTCGCTGATGACACAACCGTGGTGGGTCTCATTAGCAAGAACAACGAGTCAGCGTACAGAGAGAAAGTGCAGAGGCTAACGGACTGGTGTAAAGACAACAACCTGTCTCTAAATGTTGACAAGACAAAGGAGATGGTTGTTGACTTTGGAAGGACACGAGGCGACCATTCTCCGCTGAACATCAACGGCTCCTCTGTGGGAATCGTCAAAAGCACCAAATTTCTGGGTGTCCACCTAAAGAAGGACCTCAGCTGGTCCCTCAACACCAGCTCCCTACAAAAGAAAGCCCAACAGCGTCTCTTCTTTCTGAGAAGACTGAGGAAGGCCCAGCTTCCACCACCGACCACCTTCTATGGAGGAACTATTGAGAGCATCCTGAGTGGCTGCATCACTGTCTGGTTTGGGAATTGCGCCATATCAGACCGCAAGATCCTACAGCGGATAGTGAGGACAGCAGAGAAGATCATCGGGGTCTCTCTCCCCTCCATTGAAGACATCTACATCACACGCTGCATCCGCAAAGCCACCAGCATTGTGGCTGATCGGACACACCCCTCTCACACACACTTCACACTCCTGCCATCTGGAAAAAGGTACCGAAGCATTCGGGCACACACATCCAGACTGTGCAACAGCTTTTTTCCACAAGCCATCCGTCTCCTCAACAAAATGGACTGAACTGATACACACACACACACACACACACACACACACACACAAACATTATCACACAGCTTAACTCAACTACCTCAAAATATTGGGACTGGACTGACTAATCAACACAAGTGCAGACACACTGACCTACACCACCAAATTATCGTACACACCAACCTGTAAATGCTTTAGTGTTTATCTTTTGCACAATGATCATTACTGGACTACTTTTTGCACTAATTCCTCAATTCTTGCTGCTGTGTTAAGGAATGTTTATGTTTACCCACTACCTCAACACCATATTTTATGTTCTGTTATGTCGTTGTTGTCGCACTGTCACTTTGTTGTTGCTCTTGTTTGCACATTTGCACGTGCACTTTATGTTGTTTATAAAACCTGTAGTTATACTTAGCTAGTTAGTTTTTGTTAATTTATGTTGTAATTTATGTTAGGTTTCTCTGTCCTGTCTCTGCTAGCCAGCTAACTAGGCCTCTTGGTTAGCTAGTTTAGTGTCTCTGTTAATTTATGTTGTAAATTTATGTTGCATGTAGCACCTTGGTCCTGGAGGAACATTGTTTCGTTTCACTGTGTACTAACTGGGCCAGGGGTAGCTCAGTGGTTAAGGCATTGGACTACGGTTCGGAAGATCCCAGGTTCAAACCCCACAACCACCAAGTTGCCACTGTTGCGCCCTTGAGCGCGGCCCTTAACCCTCAACTGCTCAGATGTGTAATGAGATTTAAAAAAAATAAATAATGTAAGTCGCTCTGGATAAGACCGTCTGCCAAATGCCTAAATGTATATGTATATGTTTGAAATGACAATAAAGCATACTTGAACTTGACACACATACACATATACGCACATATATACACACACACATACATCAGCTACAGACACATACACATATATACACATAAACATGTATACACACACATACATCAGCTACACACACACACACATACACATATTTACACATAAACACTCTCTTACACACTCATTATATACTCTTTTACTTTCTCACAAACACACACACAAACACACATGGACACACAATTCCATACACAATCTTATCACATGCCACACACACACACACACACACACACACACACACACACACACACACACACACAATTATTTATAATAAATTTCGGTTCGGTTTATTAGTTTAGGTCATCATACTTGTTCGTACATAATTTTTTAAACTAAAACACCCCTGGTGCACCTACACCCACACACACACACACACACACACACACACACACACACACACACACAGGTAGACGGTGAGCAGGTAGTGTTTTTGTTTCTGCACACAGGAGGTCGAAGTTTCATTGCTCACTCTGTAGGCAGCATCAAGAACAAAGATAAATTGAGCTCTGTGTGTGTGTGTGTGTGTGTGTGTGTGTGCGCGCACATTTTGTTGATGGAACACCCAGTAGGCTGCTGCATTTCATTGTAAAATGAAAACCGATGATTGCTGTGTAAATGTGCTGGTCCCTGTGTGGCGGCCCTGTAGATGTCAATAAAATCAGACTTATAGAGGGGTTATATAGGGGTTATAGAGGGGGGTATAGAAGGGTTATAGAGGGGTTGTATAGGGGTTATAGAGGGGTTACAGATAGGTTATAGAGGTGTTATAGAAGGGTTATAGAGGGGGTTATAGAGGGGTTGTATAGGAGTTATAGAGGGGGTTATAGAGGGGTTTGAGAGGGGTTACAGATGAGGTTTATAGAGGGGTTGTATAGGAGTTATAGAGGGGGTTATAGAGGGGTTTGAGAGGGGTTACAGATGAGGTTTATAGAGGGGTTGTATAGGAGTTATAGAGGGGGTTATAGAGGGGTTGTATAGGGGTTATAGAGGGGTTACAGATAGGTTATAGAGGTGTTATAGAAGGGTTATAGAGGGGGTTATAGAGGGGTTGTATAGGAGTTATAGAGGGGGTTATAGAGGGGTTTGAGAGGGGTTACAGATGAGGTTTATAGAGGGGTTGTATAGGAGTTATAGAGGGGGTTATAGAGGGGTTTGAGAGGGGTTACAGATGAGGTTTATAGAGGGGTTGTATAGGAGTTATAGAGGGGGTTATAGAGGGGTTGTATAGGGGTTATAGAGGGGTTACAGATAGGTTATAGAGGTGTTATAGAAGGGTTATAGAGGGGGTTATAGAGGGGTTGTATAGGAGTTATAGAGGGGGTTATAGAGGGGTTTGAGAGGGGTTACAGATGAGGTTTATAGAGGGGTTGTATAGGAGTTATAGAGGGGGTTATAGAGGGGTTTGAGAGGGGTTACAGATGAGGTTTATATAGGGGTTGTATAGGGGTTATAGAGGGGTTGTATAGGGGTTATAGAGGGGTTACAGATAGGTTATAGAGGTGTTATAGAAGGGTTATAGAGGGGGTTTATAAAGGGGTTGTATAGGGGTTATAGAGGGGTTATAGAAGGGTTATAGAGGGGATTTAAAGAGGGGTTAAGGGCCAGGGGTAGCTCAGTGGTTAAGGCATTGGACTACGGTTCGGAAGATCCTAGGTTCAAACCCTAAATGTAAATGTTATAGAGGTGTTATAGAAGGGTTCTAGAAGGGTTCTAGAGGGGTTCTAGAGGGGTTCTAGGGGGGTTATAGAGGGGTTGTATAGGGTTTACTCACACATCAATGGGGGCGGAGTAACACAACTGGAGAACAGCGTTATCCACTTCTTCTGTGATTGGCTGTAGAGCCGTAATTATTGTGAAAGCACTAAGTACCTCCCGTCCCGCCCCACTGAGAGAGCTGTGAAGAAGTGTAAGGGTAAACAAGACTAATGTTAAGGTTTATTGATAAACTGGAGAATCAATGTAATAAGAAGATCCCTTTTACTCACCCTTTTAGAAACTGTTATGAAGTCTTACTTTTTTAATGTTTCATTAGTCAGTAATAAAATACCCTCCAGGGTCAAGGGATTAAGTCTCACCTCGGGATCTGTCTGTGTGCGTGGATGTTCTCCCTGTGCATGGTGTGTTCCCCTGGGTAATCCAGTTTCCTCCCTCAGTCCAAAGACATAAAGGTTAGCCTAATTGGTGTTCTCAAAATCTCCACAGTGTGTGTGTGTGTGTGTGTGTGTGTGTGTGTGTGTGTGTAATGGATCAGCACCCCATCCTGGGTGCATTCATGTTCACTGTTTTGTTGCTTAAAAAAAAATGACAAAAACACACATACAGTTTACTTCTAAAGAACTTGCAATAATGCCTCTGTACCGAGTCAGTGAGGCATCTTCTTTCCTTTGTACTGCTGCTTCTGTACTTCACTTCAGCTGTAATGCTCTTATTATGAAATTCTGAAAAAGTAAGAGCACCTGCATTATGAACGTTTGGATCATTATCACAACAGATTTCCGATCATCAGAAGACGAGAGACGAGGCATGACATTTCTTTTCCTCAGCAGTGTTTTAGTCCACATCACTTTCCTCACACAATGAGGTTTATTTGGATCAAGTTCTCGGCTGTTTTGTGACCCTCTGAAAAATTTTGGCCACTTCTCAGAAGTGTTGTTATTCTGCACTGTTGTTCTTCTCCACTGTTTCCTCTGCAACTCTTCTCCATTTCAAATGTTACGGTTATTATTAGTGTCTTAGGTACATTTAAAAAGAAGCTAAAATTTGTATTCGCTCATTTTCCCTTTATCTAAAAATACATAATTACCAGCTTTGTGTTTGTGCGTGCGTGACTTTAGAAACCTTGTCCAGCCCAGTCTCGAAGGAATCCACTTTCTGTTTCGAGGACATGTCAAGCAGGGAAAATTGATGATTAGAGTTGATGATTAAACTTTAAGGACTTCTCCAGCAGGCGCCCAATCAGGAGCAAATTTTAAAAACCTGCACACACTTTATTTAAATTAGCTTCTCCCTGCAATTAACACGGTGCATTTAAATGGAGGCGCTGAATCGTGAAACAAGAACAGACTCGTTATTACAATTCAGACTCGTTAAGCTTGATTGTAATCACAACAGCAGAGGACACACATATCAGTTCTGATGCAGTGACACGTTAATTAGCTTTTTGGGGAAAATATTTTATATTGGTTAATAAATAAAAAAATAAATAAACATTTGTGAGGAAAAAGAAAAAAAAATCTTGTACAAGTTCATCTTAATAATGAATTGTATTTCTACTGTCTCGTGGCTGAAAATAAAACATCCTCATTCACTGAGATCAAGTCGTAGTTGTAAGACCAGCCTGCTTTTTTTCATTTTCTAAAACTTGTTTTAATGAAGCAACAATAACAAAATAATAAACATTTCCGTTTTTAAATAATTTAAACATAAATAATAATACTTACGAATACAATTATGTTTAATTAAAATCCTTAAACTAATGAAATAAATGTAATAAATGCTAATTTAAAGCTAAAAGTTTTTGATGAAGTCTAAATCTTTTTGTGTAGCTTTTATATTTTTTTGTAGCAGATTAAGTCTAACATCATCAAACAGATTCCAATGTTTAAGCGTCTCAACCTGAAAAACCCTCCACCGAATCAGTCATTGTCAGATCCGTCCCTGTCTTTGCGCTCCGGTGCTGAGCAGCAGATGGATGAAATCAGATGTTCCAGGATCTCTTTCCTTTAATACGCTTCCAAGCTAGGTTTTTCTCCAAACCATCCAAAATAAGGAACCTGTTGTTCTACAGTGAAGCAGATATCATCTTAGTAGCCTGAAAGCTTTCCTAAATGCTGCCTGTGCGCTGTAGCTAAGTGTAGTGATAACAACTCCATAACAACATTGTGTGTGTTCAGCACCATGTTAAACTGTTTTGCTGATTAACATTAGTATCATTGCGCGTGTGTAACAGAATGTTAATGCTCTTTGCATGACCTCTTTCTCAGTGGGATTTTGCACCCAGCTGCCAAACAAAACACCACAAACACCAAGCAGATGGTTTAAATCACTGAAGCAAATGCAATCGCAGGCTTCCTGATACAACTGAGAAGCTTTAATGGGGACTTCTGTAGAGACACCAGAGCCAAGCCTACAGTAAAGCACACTCGCAACGCAAAGACCTCTTCTATCAGCTGCAGTCTTTACAGTGTAAGGTAATTTCAAAGATCATCAGTCAGGGGTAAAAATAATAATAATAATAATAATAATAATAATAATAATAATTAGCTAAAGAAAACAGAAAAGCAAATTGTGAAAAAGGCTCGGTGTAAAAATAACGTCGAATTACGTGAGCAGCTGATATTTATCAACCAGAAGTTCATGAATGGACTGAAACACGTTTTTACAGTAATGACAAAATTTCATTTTATGTATTGAATTTAGATTAGTGTAGTATAGTGGGATTACTGTAGAGAAGTGATATAAGTGCAGTGTAATGGAATTAGTGTAGTATAGTAGGATTAGTGTAGAGAAGTGATATAAATAATGTTGATTAGTATAGTATAGTTTAGAATAGCTGGATTAGTGTAGTACAGTTTAATTATTGTACTATAGTAAGATTAGTGTAGTATAGTAGGATTATTGTAGTATATTTTGATAAGTGTATTATAGTGGGATTAGTGTATTATAGTAAGATTAGTGTGGTATAGTAGGATTAGTGTAGAGAAGTGATATAAATCATGTTAATTAGTGTAGTATAGTTCAGAATAGCTGGAGTAGTGTAGTATAGTTTGATTATTGTATTATAGTGGGATTAGTGTATTAAGTGGGATTATTGTATTATAGTGGGATTAGTGTACTATAGTGGGATTAGTGTAGTAGAGTTTGATTATTGCATTATAGTGCGATTAGTGTAGTATATTGGGATAAGTATAGTATAGTTTAATTATTGTATTATAGTGCGATTAGTGTAGTATAGTTTGATTATTGTATTATAGTGGGATTCATTTATTAGAGAGGGAGTATTGTAGTATAGTGAGATTAGTGTAGTATAGTTTAATTATCGTATTATAGTGAGATTAGTGTAGTATAATTAAATTATTGTATTATAGTGGGATTAGTGTATTATAGAGGGATTAGTGTAGTATAATTTAATTATTGTATTATAGTGAGATTAGTGTATTATAGTAGGATTAGTGTAGTATAAGTTGATTATTGTATTACAGAGGCATTAGTGTAGTATAGTGGGATTAGTGTATTATAGAGGGATTATTGTATTATAGTGGGATTAGTGTATTATAGTGGGATTAGTATAATATAGTTTAATTATTTTATTATAGTGGGACTATTGTATTATACAATAAAATATAGTGCGATCATTGAAAGAAAAGGGTGACATGACTAAGAATAAAGTTAATTGTAAATAAAGTTTGAAGGACTATTTAAGAAAATATCTTGTTGTTAGTGCAGATTGCTTTTGTGCTAATGAGCTAATTTTACATTATACAATAGAAAGAGTGTAGAAGGGGAATGATATAGGTGCTCATGGGCAGGGTCAGGAAGGTAAAGGGCACAAACAGGTCATTAAAGAAAAAACTGAAGGACCTTCAGATACTTTACTGGATAATGAAAGAATCTAGTTCAGTGTTTTACTTAAAACGTGTAGGCAAAAAATAAAACCTGTCTCTAAGGAGGCTGGCGTTCTGCTGAAAATTAATCAGCCTCACCTGCTGTGATGCCTCATGCTAACTTTCTGTTTCTTCTCTTTTTATCGCTGCTAAATATGGAAAAGCGTTCCTCGTCATCAACCTGACAGAGCCTCGCGTTATTCTGAAGTTTACTTTCTCACCTGCTGCCCAATTCCACAGACTGCCTGGGCTACCGACATGTACACACATATTTAATACTGATACCGTAATAATACTAAATAAGATTTTATCAGTGTAGAACTCTAAATGAATCGAAATAATGAATGAATAACACACCCTTACACATTTATATGCCAATCACACTGGATGTTTTAGAATGAAACATTGTTATTTACTTTACATCACCCAGTACTTTTGGAGAACCAGATTTTGGTTAAAATCAAAGCTGATATTAAAAGCAGACTGAAAATATGAAAGTATAAAAAAACTTGTCCTTTTTTTGCAGAAGTCTGAGGTGTTGTGTTATCTTCAACAACATAACAGCTGTGGTGATCTGCCAACTCACAACTCATTCTTTTGCCTTAATCATATTTATAGAGCAATGTAACAAACAAAATGTTCTCACTGCTTTTTGTCTGAACTTTTAACACCACACATACTGTATCACAGCTAAGCTTTCACAAATCAAAATGCCGCACAGTTTTAACTCAGGATTTTACACAAGAGATGGTGTGTGAATTAGGCAGTTGTTTGTGTTAATGTGAGTCATTTTTTTTTATTATTAAGCCACAGACTGATTTTGTTTTATGTGAAGAACAAATGTAAAACTAAACTAATTTCCAAGCAGTAAGGACGGTGGAGACACGCACAGACTGAAGGTCATATTTTAAACACAACATATTTTAGACACAACACAGTGTTTAAATTCTATATTTTTTTGAGCAACCTGGAGTTCCTGGTGGTCCTGGTGTTTGTAGTCATTTGTACAGCTACTCCAGTGGATTTAAATCATGTTTTATTTGTCATGTGGACAGAATGTCATTAAGAGGTTGTACAGTGAAATACTTCAATAGAAAAAAATCATCATCAGATAAATGAGGAGGAGGAGAGCGTAAAGAGTGGATGAGAAATTATTCATGAAAAAATTAATACAAACTGTGCAAAATAAATTTGTATGTATGGTACGTACGCTTCATCAGTATGTAAGAAAAGTTAAGATTCTAACTGGAAACACTGGTGTGTGTTCAGTCACAGAATGTGAGGGAGTGTGTGACAGGTAGTGAGATGAGCAGTACTGTAGCTGTGTGCAGATGTAGCATCTGAGTCTCAGTCCTGTATGGACAAGCAGATGAAGCAGCAGAACAAAGTGACATTTACTTTTTTTTTTTTACAATCATCTTAGTTTGCTGATGTTCAGGCAGATGCTGCTGCCATTACAGTACTCTGCTAACACTCTAATATCATCTGTGTAGGCCATCTCATCTCCAACCAGGATATCAAGTCCGAGTGTGTGTGGATGAGCGTTCAGTCCTGACGTGATGAGTTTGGCTGGTATGATGGTGTGGTTGGCAGAGCTGTAGTCGATGAACTCATCATCTGTGTACTGCACACGTCCTTTTCAGAGGTGCAAACAGACAGTTTACAGACAGTTAATAGAAAATAGTGTCCAGACTTAGACATTTTAACACAAGCACTTACGCTTAAAACTGAAAAAATCTGAAATGGAAAATAGAAAATGAAAAAATGCCTTTATGCCATCGGCTGTAACACCATGTGGCGTATAATCAAGAGACAGATATAATAATTTCATCATGACATTGTTGTTGTAACGTTAGATTGTCAGATGGTTGTCTTTTTCACACTGGGGACTTTGACACAGATCCCAAAGTCTGTTACAGTTGAGCTATGTGAACACACCATGTCTGGGCATGGACCAGCGTACAGCGGTCAGAATCAGATATGAAAGCTAACAGGAGTGCTGTTTAGAAGGAGACATCATTAACACCATTAGTCACCTGTATGTATGTGTACAGCATGCGTCTCATCCTCTGTACATAAGACAACCCTACCATCCTCAGACAAAGACTATGCTGGCGACCACAATACCTCCTACTGCAGGTTTTGAAGGATATCTACACATGCCTCACCCCTCCAAGCCCACCAATTGCCCCATTACATCTGTGGTAACTCCCTAACAACTTCCTCAACGCCCAAGCTGCACTCAGAGTGTGTAAAGAAAAGATGAAACGACAATAAAAAGATTAAAAAAGAGAAATTAAAGACGAGGAAAGCACTAACTGACTCAGATCTCCACTCATATCTTAAACAGATTACTGAAGCTGTGTGAAGTCTCCTCCTGTTCTAACCGCTCCTCCATCATCCCAGACACCAAATAACTACAGGCCTGTCTCTCTGACAATTCCCTCGGCAGTTTGTCTGCTGGGTAAACAGGTCAGTGGATGACGCAGTCAGCATCAGCATGGGGCTGCACTGAAGGACCTACATCCCTTTGACTACCTGGGGACATACACACAGCTTTTGCTTGACTGATTCAGTTTGGCTTTTAAGACAATAATCCCAAGAGTCCTCTCCTCCAAACTCTTCCTGACAGGCTGGAAACTGCAGGTGAGGGTGGGCGGAGTTACTTCTAGTATGCAGACAGTCAGCACTGGTGTCCCCCCCCGGGATGTATCCTCTCTCCAGTGCAAATCTCCCTTTATACTAATGACTGCACATCCATGGACCAGCTGTTAAACCCCTGACGTTTGCAGATGACACTACACTCACTGGACCCGCCCATGATGGTGATGAGTCTGCATATCAGCAGGAGGTGTAGCAGCTGGTGCTCTGGTGAACGAGTCAGAACGAGCTGGAGCTGAACACAGTCAATATTGTGGAGATGACTATTGTCTCTAGAAGACACAAATCAACGCTAAATCCCTTTACAGCATCCAACACCCCTGTGTCACCTGTGGAGTCCTTCAGGTTTCTGGGGATTACCATTTCCAAAGACGTGAAGTATGAGACCAACATAAACTCTATCCTCAAATAGGCCCAGCTGGGGATTTACTTTCTGCACCAACTGAGGAAGTGCAGTCTGCCCCAGGAGTTGTTCTACACTGTTCTACACTGCAGTCACTGAATCCTTCCTGTTCTCATCCATCACCGTCTGGTTTGGAGCCACAAAACAGGGCAGAAACAGACTGCAGCAAACAGTAAAAACTGCAGAAAAAATAATAATTGTTGCTTCCCTGCCCACTCTCACCATGATGTGTGCTGTACCAAAACTAGGAAACTACAGACCTCTCACATCCTTGACACAACCTTTATCACCTCCTCTGTCCTGGCAGGCGCTTCAGAACCCTGTACACCGGAACAGGTTCTTTCCTCAGGCAAATACCATCAAAATAAAAAAAAAGACCTTGATTATATGCAGTCCGCAGTATAAAAGTACCAACATGATCTTCTTAAACTCTACCTTACACGTTTGCTTACTTACACATCTTGTACTGTCTTTATTTACTCTTTTTAGTTCCTGAATGTTGTGTGTTTCCTGTGGATAGTTTTCTTGTCTATGAACGAAACGTACAGTGTTGTTATTTATGTCTGGGCTCTTGAGAGTCACAGACAGCTGGACTTACTGTACATTCCCTGTGTGGAGGCTGGGGGAGCGATGATACTCGGGCATGGAATGGTGTGCTTTAGTGTGAGAACAGCCTGAATCTGTAAGCGCCAACTTTCTGTTACCCTTTAAATAAGATATGTAGTGTTCCTTCTGCTCAAGGGTCTGTATAGAGTTCTGAAGATACAGATAGAAATATCACTTATATTTAATACATTGTGTTCCAGCTGTAACAGAACAGAAGACCAGAGTGTGCTGCGTTATCTTTTTAAAGTTCAAGACTGCTGTTTTTTTTTTCCATCACAAGTACCAATGGCAAACAAATAATTTATATCTAATCATCCAGCACGGACAGTGTACAGTCTGTGTCTGTATTTGTGACTGTGCAGTCTCTCATCACAAACCTGTAAAAACACCCCGAATACCTGCGCTGCTGTACTATTCTGACAAACCCCACACCGCTACAGGGCACTGGACTCTGACTGTCAAGGTGTTGATTCTTTTTTACGAAAACCTTCACTAACATATAAATCACTTTTTCTGTAACTTGCCTAAATGTAATTATATTTTGAGTAAATCTATAATGTCATTCCTTAATTATATTACCATTTTTATTGATGTGATTTGCAAAGAGATAAACAAATAGAAAATAAAACATTAGGAAGCCTTAAAATAAACAAAACAAGTCAATAATAATGTAAACAGGTATTTACATGTAATCGCGTACGGTATAAGAAGAAATGAAATAATCATTGAATAGGTCAAACAAGTCGACAATTTTCTTTCTTCTTAAACGTGCTGTGGTTCTGTCACACGATTTGTCAATTGAAGAGCCTGTCTGTTGTTTTTCACACCTCCCACTGAGCTTTAATAGCTGTGACTGCACACATCATCAGCTGCCTGCTTCACTGACACCAAAGATTTATGTTCCTCCACAATCACATTATTCGTCAGGCAATGGCGACTACGTGGTCTCCGAAAAGCTTCTTGGATTCTGATTTTCATTTCTGAGTGATGGATGGTTCCTGAGAACTCAGAGAGGTGTAGTCTGGTGTAACGACAGATGTTTATATACTGATCTTATTTCACCGAGATGTGAGAATGTGTTGCTTCACGTGGATGTAATAGTTACTGGACAATTTGCTTAAGTCACCAACATGGGGCAGCATTTTTTTCAGTCTTGCTGGAAAACATCAGCTACTTTACATTTTTGAATAACTAGCCTTCAATATGGCCGGGGTCAGGACCTATAGGAAGAGCTCCAAGGAAGGAGACCCACTGGACAATCCCACAGAAGAGCTGCTGAAGCTCAGACTGCTAAAACAGTGAACAGTCAAGTTAAGGACTAGCTAGGCCTCTTAGTTAGCTAGTTTAGTTTTTCTGTTAATTTATGTTGTGAATTTCTGTTGCATGTAGCACCTTGGTCCTGGAGGAACGTTGTTTCTTTTCACTGTGTACTAACTGTATATGGTTGAAGTGACAATAAAGCCTACTTGAACTTGAACTTGCTCATGCCGAAACTGACAGAAACACTGTCAATTAAAACTTTTATTGGCCCAGATGTCCAGAACGCATGGCATTTCTACATCTCTACATCTCTCCGTGTGGATCATCTGTGCACCTTGTGTTTCTGCAGTCATGTCTCCTCAGAGCTGAATCATCTTCTCACTTGGAGGCAGACTGAGGTTCACCCCACGGCACATAATCTTTAAACTGAGTGTGAGTGCTGTGTTCTCACCTGCCTGAAGAACCACGCTGAACACACCAGAGTTCTGTATAAACACTCTAAACCATGCGCACCTACTAAACAACATGTTTTGGCCGTGGTCTCGTGAATCGAGGTGTATAACATGAAGTGCTGGGTGATTTTATTCATTAAACTGATTAATCCAAACTTGTGTTTTAATGCAATTTTCAAAATGTTGTCATCAGGATTGTTAAAGTTTCTTTTTTCTGTAATTTTCCCTAATTTAGCGGTGTCCAGTTCCAGGCCACCCCCCCTATTATCGACAGCTTCCAATCAAAAATCATTTTTGTAGTTTATCTACAGTTACAGTTCCCACAGGGCTATTGTTCCTGGAGGTTTTGTTATTTATTTATTTATTTATTATTATTTTTTTTTTTTGTCGTTAGTTGTTTTGCACTGCGATGTTTAAATAAATATAAATATACTGTACATATATGGGTCAGGACTGTGCGGTACAGAGTGACATCAGCTTTTTCAGCAGAACCTCGGCAATATGATAAACTGAACTTTATTTTTATTTAAACCAGCTATACACACACAACTGAACAAAATATATATCAAAAACGGTCACATGGGTAAAGAGACGACACAGATTCATAAGATCACGTTTTTCTCTTTGTTTTTGTCAAAAAAGGACAAAAAAACTAATAATAATAATAATGAATGCGTGTAATTCCTGTAGAAGTAAAATTGACAGAAGTAAAATTGCCTCTGATGAGCTCGGTACAGGACGTAAACGTCTGCCTACAGCCTCTACTGGGCTCGTTATGAATTCTGACGTAGTCGTCGGCGTCGGTATTGTCAGGAGGAAAATTTGGGCTCCGCCCTCCCGACATTAAGACCTCGTTAATGCCTTGGTATCAATTCCTAAGCGCCGTTATCAAGTTATTATTGATTTCATGCCTATATAGGGAGGCCTTATTGATTTCTATCCCCTCCTCACCTCTTCTGCAGCATTCGGCAGAAAAACATCCTCGTATTAAATGTAGATGACAAAATTAGTAATATTTAAAGAAAAACAGTCATGATTAACACGATTAAAAGATATATTACATGGTAAAGTCTGATGCACAGTAAAAATGTTAAATTTAAAGTTTAATTTTAAAAATCTCACACCCTAAACTGCATGGTCCTGAGTTCTGTGTATTTTATCAGAGAATATTACAACACCTGCATCGGGTTTAATTAAACACACACACGCACACAAGTTTTTTCAGGCTTTTTTATCATTCAAATAGTAATCTTCATGCTTTTGTGCTGTTTGTGTCCAGCAGTAAATAATTATTTGACGACGAATGGCTGAAATGTGGTTGTGAAATAAACCTGCTCACATCGCGTGCACTTTCATTTTGTAAAAGACGATATGAACAGCTTGATTTCAGTCATAAAAAGTGGCAGCTTTTTCCAAAGCAGATGAAATGTAACATCAATAATAATACAACAGAAAAACCCCAGACAGGTCACCTGTTTAACCTCTTTAGTTTCACTAAACTGAAATATTCACTCACTAAATAAACACTGCCTTTTGTAAGGTGAAAGAGCGTGCGATGTGAGCAGCTTCATTCCATAGGATTTAATAATTTTTCATAATTGTATAATAAACTCAGATCACAAAAAACAGATACAAAATACAAAAAACATAGCACAGCATAATAAAGTCATTATCATATTGTTAACACCTCTGTTATGGTTCGTAATGGTCAGTAGTGTGGTTTTACTTTCCATTTATGATGGTAGTGTCAATACTGGTCGTGTTTCATTATCATTTATTTAGAACTCAGTAGAACATCATTAAATTGCTTATTAAAACGTTATGTTGATAACATGTCCTTACTACTGATATTGCTTGTGTGAATATGCGCTGTTTTCATTTCCTTATGAGTTTGTTTCGAATAACGGCTTGATGTGGGGTGGCAACACTTGAAAAATTCACAGAACTGGTAGAGACTGCAAGGACTTTTAAATCTGGAGACAGCGGGACAAATTGGGCTCAGTGGAATATAGGCCTTATGATAACATTATTCCACATAACATATCAGAACGATATGACTAAGGCCCTGCCCTCATCAACACACACCGGCAGGACTTTTGAATAAGCAGGTTTGAGTTTTTTTTGGGATTTTCCCAGATTTTCTCCCTAATTTAGTCGTGTCCAATTCCTCCCCGTCACTAGGGGGCTCCACATTAAGGCTACTTCTACCATACAGCCGGGAGGGCCAAAGACTATTTCGTGTTTCCTCCGAACCACGTGACGCCAGCCGACCACATCTTTTTGAACTGCTCGCTCAACCACCATTGGGGGCGGAGTCACACACTTAGAGGACAGTGCTATCCGCTTCTTCCACTTATGCGAGCTCACATTGTTTCACAGAGCTCCCTGATTGTAGAGCTGTGATTAATGTGGGAGCACTAAGTACCTCTCATCCCTCCCCTCTGAGAAGGCTCGGCCAATCAGCTCCCTCCAGAACTCAAGCTGCGAGGTTACAGCATCACCTGTGAATCAAACTCGCAATCTCCAAATGATAGGGCGAGCACTTTACCACTGCGCCACTCGGAGGCCCAGGTTTGAGTTTTAATCCTGTTTGTCCCACCCCCTTTTAAAGAAGAACCTGTTTACCATCTCTGCAGAGCGTTTATTAGTACTGCTCCTCAGTACACCGCTCTCGCTGTAGCACGATAAACACAGAGAGCAAGAGCGCGAGACAGAACTGTGCGCTAACAGTTAATTGATCACGGATAGCATTGTTCTTTGGGACAGATTTTTAAGATGTGTGTGCAGATACACTCGGGGTGTTCCACTACTGTACAGTGTATGTGTGGGAAACACTGCATAATGAAATGCTGTAATAGCGTTAAGCACCACCGGCTCTCAGTGCTGGTCCTGGAGGAAACGCTGTAGCACACGCTTTACTGTTTGTCCTGCTCATTACACTCACTTCGATTCAGAGAAGGCCGTTAATTAGCTGATTGGTTAAGTCCGGTGTACAGGGAGCTGAGAGAACACTGACGAGTGCAGAGTAGGAGATCTACAGGAGCAGGGTTTAAAGCACTGACCTAGAAATACACTGTAACACCAGGAGCTAGGAGAACTGAGAGAGCTTAGACAACATACGATGTTTAAAAAGCAATAATAATATTAATAATAATAATAACACAAGAGAAAAAAAGCTAAGAATTATTTACCAATGTCCATTTTGATAAATAAAAAAAAAATTATGCATACTTTGTATATTGTTTTAATTGCAAAAAAACTGAAGAACTAATTGACAATCTTTCATTAAAAAACCAATGCACTGCGCTTTATCTCCCAGCGCTAGCGACAGGACGAATGTCAGGTTTGTCTTTTTAATTTCGAGGTTTGAATGCAGGTCTGAAAGGGTTGACATTCCACAAGAGTAAATAAATAAATAAATAAATAAATAAATAAACTAACTTGACTGGAGAGCCAGTGGGCACTAAAAAGCTGTTGCACGAGTGTGAAATTGCGCGGTGCACGATTAGGACGCTGCACTGTCCAGCTGGCAGGACGATTATACTTACGATGCTGGGAGGGGACTCGAGCATGTCGCTTAATTAGATACTTAATTGTCACTGGGTTATTTTTACAAGACAATACATGAGTTAAAAGTGAGAGACGGCTCGTAATTGGGAGTTGCTAGGCAGCCGATTTGCATTAGACTCTCCACAATACGGATTTGTGCAGCTGTCTCGCACCGCTCCCAGAGGACGAAGTGAAACCTGTCAGTGTGAAGAACCGAACTGACAACACACATCACTTATTATCATCATAAATCAGAAAATAATCACTTCTCGTGGTGTCGGAGTTCACGACCGGACTGGGGAAATTAATTCTCTGGATTATTAGAGAGCTAAAGAAAAACAATCTAAAAAAAAAGAAAGGAAGAGAATAATAGAGTTTGGTAAAGTAATGAATTCCAGCCAGCAGCTCCTCATGGTTAGAGTGTGTAGAGCAGCTGGCTTGTTAGTAAACTCGGCTTTACTACATATTTGTGTCAGCGTTTTTCTGCAGTGAGACGCGTCAGAATGGCGTGCTGTGAAACATCTACTCTTCTCCAATTTATATCCAACTCTCTTAATTGGAAATTTTGACACAAAATGCTCAATTAATAAGGTTTCAGATACTGAGTTTTTACTTCTAACATCCACATGAAATTAAAAACCCAATATCATGAAACCTTGAATTATTAACTGCAAGGAACATTAAAGCAATCAGAATATTAGAGCTTCGGAGAAGAAACAAAAAAAAAGACATGTCTCATTTTTAAACACTTCTCCTGTTCCTTTAATTCAGATAATCAGTCGCTTTGTCTTCTTTTGTTTTTATTGGAATGTAATTTGTCTGTTAATTATTTAAGCAAAATAAAGCATTTAAAGGTAAAGGAACTGACACGCTCCTGAAGTGTGAGAGGAGCTTCTGCACACACAGCTGAATTGTGAGGTTGACCGATATAAACGGGTACAGAGAGTGAAAAGACTGAGATGATTTTCTATTTTCAACAAGAATCTGTTGTTCAATTTACCTCAAACACATAACGAGACTCTCAGCCGTGTGTTAATCAGCGTCAGCTCGTTAGTACGCACTTTAATCGTGAATCTCAGGGCTTACTGAAGCGCGGCGTGTCGAGAGCTGACACCAAACGCTGTTAAAATTCCCGAGTACACGAGCACAGGTGCGTCTCCAGGTCCAGAGAGAGCGTCCAGAGACAGCAGAGGAGATGTTCTGATATTTTTACACATGCTCTGTATGAGAAAAGTGGGACGGACCTTGCTTCACTCGCTGCTCCTCTCGAGACCTTTAGTAAATAAGGAGACGGCAGAGAGAGAGACCGCGGGGGGATCCGAGGGAGAAAGAGGAAATGAGGGACTTATTAAAGCCCAGCCGTCTCCCTCTGATACCTCATTAAGATCAGAATCAATACGGTAGAGCGAGTACTTGACTTTTCTCTCTCCTGCGGTTTTGCAGAAAGGCCACGGATGAAAAGGAGCTGCTGCTTTTCCTCCTGCGTGTTGAACTCTATTCACTAGTGCATTCAGTCCGAGTGAAGGTAACCTGGATCTCGTCTTTGACTGTTCTCCTCTGACTGACTGTATGGATGAGTTTTTTTTTTCCCTACATGTTAATGATGTCTTCAGTGATGATGCTGATTTTAAAATATATTAAAATTAGATTGGACCTGTCGTGTATCTGAGTTAATCAGCAGCCCGAGCTCATCTTCACTCCTTACGTTCCTCAAGATAAATGAATGAATGGATGAGTGTTGGGACATCGGGGTGTTTTTGGACTGTGCAGAAAAGACACACACACACACACACACAGTATTTTTCATCTGCCTGCTTCACATTAGGTTTTGTGTTTTTCCTCTGAATGGAGATTTTTCACAGAAGCATCAGTTTACGCTCCATCTTCAGCTTTTAGTGGAGGTTCTTCTACAGACTTGTGATTTACCGTGTATATTAAATTTGATGATCCATTAAAGAGTCACTTAAACGTGTAACAAACAGAACCACAGAGAGGTTTTGATTTGGCTGGTGGTGGTTACTGAAACCTACATATAGTAACCGGTGTGAACCAAAACCAAATCCGGGTGGCACTTACTTCGGTGGCACCGCGTGTGAAAAATAATTTCCCGTCTAAGTCCAGCTAGTATTTGTGGTGATGCGAGTGTGCATGTTGTATTCACATCCGACTTAAACTCGCAACTATGGAAATGGGAGCATCCGCGTTACTGCAGCGTGTGCATCCAGTCGTTACACTCTGTCTGACGGCAGTAGATAGCGTTAGCTTGCTAAGCTAAACACGTTTCAAATTCAAATTTCAAATTTTATTTGTCACGTACACAGTCATACACAGTACAATATGCAGTGAAATGCTATTTCGACTACCAGTGACCTTAAAATAAAAACTTAAACATAAGAATAAATATAAATAAAAGGTAATACGGTAGAAAATAAAGTTAACTGGTAAAATATACTGTACAAGTAAAAATAAAGATATATTGCAGTAAAAGAAATATTGCAGAAAAATGAAATTAACTAGTAAAAGTAAAATTATACTGTGCTACCTAAAATAAAATAAGAATAAAAATATACTGTACAAATAAAAACAAAATATATATAATATAGAAATATGAAAGAAGAAAATAGAAATTTGTCCATAAGTAATTAAAAAAATGGCTGAGGTGTGCAAATATGCATAAAGTGACTGTCTTCTTAAAGTGTCTTATTATTAAAGTGATTTGTGCAGTGGTCCATAATGAATGTATAAGTATATAGTGCAAAAATTGTGCATGAATGTGTCCATACTGTCCATAAATGCCCACTGTTAGATGTAAAAGAGATAATATTAGTGCTGTATTGTGTTGTGGTTGAGAGACCTTATGGCCTGCGGGAAGAAGCTCCTCCTCAGTCTCTCTGTATTGGTCTTCAGGGAGCGGAATCGCTTCCCAGACCGCAACAGAGAAAACAGTCCATTGTTGGGATGGCTGAGGTCCTTCACCATTTTCCTGGCCTTGGTCCAGCACCGTTTTCTGTAGATCGAGTGCAGGTCAGGGAGCTCGGTGCGGATGATTCGTTCAGCTGAACGCACCACCCTCTGTAGAGCTCGTCTGTCCTGCATGGTGCTGTTTCCGAACCAGGTTGTGATGTTTCCCGTCAGGACGCTCTCTGTGGTGCAGGAGTAGAAAAATTTCTTAGCACCTTGGAGGGCAGTCTAAAGTCTCTCAAGCGTCTGAGGTAGTAGAGACGCTGCCGGGCCTTTTTCACCACGGTGTTGATGTGACAGGACCATGACAGGTCCTGTGTGATGTGAACACCGAGGTATCGAAAGCTGTCCACTCTCTCCACTGGGCTGCTTTTGATGACGGGGGTCTGGTAGTTCCGCTCCTGCTTTGTACAAAAGTCCACAATCAGCTCCTTTGTCTTGCTGACGTTCAGGAGGAGGTTGTTCCTCTGGCACCATTTCTCCAGATTTTCTATCTCCTCTAGGTAGGCCGACTCATCGTTGTTGGCGATCAGGCCCACCACGACAGTGTCGTCAGCAAACTTGATGACGATGGTGGAGTTGGTAGTCGCCACGTAGTCGTGGGTGTACAAAGAGTACAGCAGGGGGCTCAGAACACAACCCTGGGGTGCTCTAGTGCTGAGAGTGAGGGAGGCTGAGACATGACCGCCCATCCTTACTGCCTGTGGTCTGCCAGTTAGGAAGTTGGAGATCCACTGGCACATAGATAGAGTCCCAGGTGCTCCAGCTTGGTGGTGAGTGTGGAGGGAATTATGGTATTAAATGCGGAGCTGTAGTCGATGAAGAGCATTTTCACATAATTTCCTTTCCTAGCGTCCAGGTGAGTGAGTGATGTGTGGAGGAGGTGAGAGATGGCATCATCAGTAGAACGGTAGGGGCGGTATGCAAACTGTAGTGGGTCGAGTGTGTCTGGTAGTGAAGAAATTATGAAGTCTCTGACCAGGCGGTCAAAGCACTTTATCACTACTGGAGTGAGAGCTACAGGGCGATTAAGAGAAGCAGGATGAGGTTTTTTCAGGACAGGAACAATGATGGACTCTTTGAAGCATGTGGGGATCACCGACTGAGATAAAGAGATGTTGAATATCTCAGTGAACACAGGTGCTAGCTGGTCTGCGCAGGCTCTGAGGATACGACCTGAGATGCCGTCTGGTCCTGCTGCTTTCCTGCTGTTCACTCTCTTGAAGGCTCTCCTCACGTCATGCTCGGTGATGATGAACGCGCTTCCGGTGCTGGCAGTGTCTTCCTGTCTGCAGCCGTTAGCGCCGCTAGCATTAGCATCGCTAGCGTCTTTAGCTGCAGCCTCGAAGCGAGCATAAAAAGTGTTCAGCTCGTCTGCCAGAGTCACGTCCGCGTTCGTCATACCGGATGTTGGTGCTTTATAATCCGTTATTGTCCTTAATCCCTGCCAAAGGCTCCTAGAGTCACTCTGTTGGAGTTGTGACTCTAGTTTTCTCCCGTAGTGCTGCTTCGCCTCTTTTACCGCCTTCCGGATGCTGTATGACGCAGCCTTGTACGGTTCCATGTCCCCCGACGCGAGTCCCGTGTTGTAGGCAGCGGTGCGAGATCTCAGAGCGTCGCGGATGGTTTTATCCACCCACGGCTTCTGGTTGGGAAACGTTTTAATAGTCTTTTTTTCCACTGTATCATCCGCTAGTTTCCCAATGAATCCCACAACCGCTTCCGTAAACACGCTGATGTCATCATCGGAGCTGTTTCTGAACATTTCCCAGTCTGCGTCATCGAGTGCGTCCTGTAACGCGGCCACCGATTGGTCCGCCAGCGCGCGACCTCCCTCTGAACCGGAACTTCCTGTTTCAGCCTTTGTTTGTATTTTGGCATGAGGAAGATGGCGGCGTGGTCGAATTTAAAATTAAAACCCTAAAACTTAAAAAGCTAAAGCTTAAAAAGGTTTAAATTAAAACTCTAAAGCTAAATGTTGAAACCTTAAGTATGAAAACCCAGAAGACCCTCTGAGAACTGCATTTATGTCTATACTGGACTCGGTAGGAGTAAATCAGTGTGTAGTAGGACCCACTCATAAAGCAGGTCACACTTTAGATATAAGAATATTATTGGGATTAAGTATAAGAAATTTATTCACAATACCACTATCTGAAGTTATCTCAGATCACTATCTTGTCTCAATTCAAGTGTGTCACAATAATAATGTACACACAGCGCCGCGCTACCGTATGAAACGTACATTCACATCAACTACCAAACAGAGTTTTATCAGTAATCTCCCAGAGTTCCCAACTTCGATTAGATCACCGTCTGACCCCACAGAACTCGATCAGGCGACTGAATATTTAGAGTCGACATTTCGCTATACCTTAGATAATGTAGCTCCAGTCAAAAGAAAAATTATTAGAGATAAGAAACTTGCTCCCTGGTATAACGATCACACGCGCACTTTAAAACAGACCGCTCGGAAATTAGAACGTAAATGGCGTCAAACTAAATTACTAGTATTTCAAATAGCATGGAAGGAGAGCATCCTGAACTATAGAAAAGCTCTTAGTGTAGCTAGATCAACATATCTCTCCACTCTTATAGAAAATAACAAAAATAATCCTAGATTCTTATTTAATGCTGTAGCCAAATTAACCAGAAATAAGACCACTGCAGAAATCTCCACAACAACATCATGCAATAGTGAGGACTTCATGAACTTTTTTAATAATAAAATTTTAAATATTAGGCATAAAATTGAGGTTTTGAAACCGAACAATGTAATTGATGCAGATGTTAATCTAGCCATGTCAGATCAGAACCTAGAATACTTTACTCCCCTTGAAGAGAATGAACTAATTTCACTCATCTCTTCTTCAAATTCATCAACCTGTATATTAGATCCTGTACCGACACATTTTCTTAAACAGATAGTACCAGCAATAATAGAACCCCTGTTGAGAATAATTAATTCTTCACTCAGCATTGGATATGTTCCAAAATCTTTTAAATTAGCAGTTATCAAACCAATAATTAAGAAACCTGACCTCGACCCCTGTCAGCTGTCCAGTTACAGACCAATATCAAACCTCCCTTTTATCTCTAAGATCCTGGAAAAGATAGTAGCGGAGCAGCTATGCTCATATATACATAGAAATGGCATACATGAACTGTATCAGTCAGGATTTAGGCCTCATCACAGTACAGAGACAGCGCTCGTTAAAGTAGTAAATGACATTCTATTGGCCTCTGATCAGGGTTGTGTAACTATGCTTGTATTACTTGACCTCAGTGCAGCTTTTGACACCGTTTATCACGCTATTCTTCTTCACAGATTAGAAAATGTAGTGGGAATTAAGGGTACAACCCTCTCCTGGCTCAGATCCTATCTGACCCATCGTTATCAGTATGTAGACTTAAATGGTGATTATTCTGCATGTTCTCTGGTGGAGTTTGGCGTTCCGCAGGGTTCAGTTTTAGGTCCACTGCTTTTTTCCCTTTACATGCTTCCTCTGGGCAACATAATCCGTAAGCATGGTATTAGTTTTCATTGTTATGCTGACGATACACAGTTATATGTCTCAGCAAAACCTGATGAGAAAAAACAGCTTACTAAAATTGAGCAATGTGTGCAGGACATAAGAAATTGGATGCTAATTAACTTCCTTCTGCTAAATCCGGATAAGACAGAAGTTCTAGTCATAGGACCGCATACAGCTAGGAGTAAAATTTTAGATCACACCGTAACTTTAGATGGCCTTTCTGTTCCATCAAATGCAACAGTGAAAGACCTTGGTGTGATTATTGATTCCAGCCTTTCATTTGAAGCACATGTAGATAATATTACCAGGATAGCATTCTTTCACCTCAGAAATATTGCCAGAATAAGAAATTTATTGTCGCTAAACGACGCAGAAAAACTAGTTCATGCTTTTATCACCTCTAGGTTGGACTATTGTAATGCCTTACTGTCTGGTTGTTCAGCTAGATGCATAAATAAGCTTCAGCTAGTCCAGAATGCAGCAGCGAGAGTCCTCACCAGAACCAGAAGATATGAGCACATCACCCCTATCTTATCTTCACTCCATTGGCTCCCTGTGAAATTTCGCATTGATTTTAAAATACTACTTTTGACATATAAAGCATTAAATGGTCTCGCGCCGCAGTACCTGAGCGAACTGCTAGTGTCTTACGATCCACCACGCCTACTTCGATCAAAGGATACAGGCTGCTTGTCAGTACCGCGTATTATGAAAAATACAGCTGGGGGCAGAGCTTTTTCTTACAAAGCCCCAAAGTTATGGAATAGTCTTCCAAATAGTGTTCGGGACTCAGACACAGTCTCAGTGTTTAAGTCCAGGCTAAAAACCTATTTATTTAGCCAAGCGTTTTTATAAATAGATTTGCCATAGGTAAAGGAGCAGATCTGGGGGACTCATGGACGTAGAGTATTATGGTGAACTGGTATGTTTGGATGCTGTCTTCCTCACTCTCATTGATCACTCAGGTTTGCTGACGGTGAGGTGATTGTTTGCTTTACATCTCAGTTCCCCCTCATGTTTGTGTTTCCTTCTGGCTCTCCCTTTTAGTTATGCTGTCATAGTTAGTCCTGCCGGAGTCTCTGCTTGCACTCTACAGTTAATATGCATTCACATTATACATTGTGTGACCAGACCTAACTGCCATCTCTCCTCTTCTTCTCTTTCCCCCCCTCTTTCTTTTTCCTCTCTCCTCCTGTCCCCCCCTTTCACTCTTTCTCTCTCTCTCTGTCGAGCTACACATGTCGTTCCTGAGCTGCCAGTGATCCAGACTCCCTCTGCCCTCCGGACCTGTCTGACCCATCCGGGGGCCCCGCTTCTGGCTGAAGATCTCGTCACATGGATGCCCCGTGTGTCTCTCTGGGATGCGTCTGGTGTCTGGGAATGATTCTCTCTACCTAGAAAATGGTTCTGGCCTTGACTGGTGTTGGCAACTGTTTCTCTGGGGACTTGACAGTTCGATAGTTCATGACTGGAACTTCTTACAAGTCTACCTGGGTCTTCAATAACTACCTGGACTCCATATTAACATCAATTAACATCAGCTATTATAGCTGAACTGCCTCCCACCCTACACACTGTATAAATGCAGATCATTTACTGCTTTCTGTTTCACCCAAATGAGGATGGGTTCCCTGTTGAGTCTGGTTCCTCTCAAGGTTTCTTCCTATTACCATCTCAGGGAGTTTTTCCTTGCCACTGTCGCCCTCGGCTTGCTCACCAGGGACAAACTGACCATTTTGATTCATACAAATTCACATTTCATACAAACTTAAATAATTCTTTTGACTATGTAAAGCTGCTTTGCGGCAATGAAAATTGCTAAAAGCGCTATACAAATAAAATTGAATTGAATTGAATTGAATTGAAAAGTATCAGTTTAGGCACAGGTACCATTTTAAAAGTACTGATTTGGCACCGGTATTCAATTCAATTCAATTCCATTTTTCTTTATATAGCGCTTTTAACAATGGTCATTGTCTCAAAGCAGCTTCACAAAAAATGTAAGAATTTTTTTTTTTTTTTTTTTGAAAAGAAAAAAAAAGGTATCATCATAAAAACCTATATGCTACCCGACCGTACTGATCTGTGTGTGGATGTTCTACAAAACACTTCTGTACACTCTTCTGTATGAGCACACCTGATAAACTATAAATATATAGACATAAATATAAACCCAGGCCCAGCAGCCGGTATTAATCCGTCTCGGGTTTAACTTGGACAGATCTTCGCTTGGGTCACTGAGTGTTATAGATGTGTCATGTACCCGTGAGCATGGCCTGATTTCAGGCTCTGTCAGGTGACTGATGTTAGGAGACTAACGCTGGGTGTTAGGACATGATGGCTGCATGTCTAGGGCTTTATTTACAAATCAATAAGTACACAGACATGCAAGAGGTAAACACACTCTCGTAGTTTGTGTGCAGTAGAAATGGCTGGCTTTATTATAACTAGTGTTAGTTTAATTCCTCTAAGACTGGACTGGAAAATTCCAAAGATTCCTCCAAAGATACAGTAAGACAGTTGGTCAGTCTGAGTGTTGACTGTCCCAGAGACACATACCCAGGGAGCCTGGAATCCTGTCTGTCCCTGGGCCAGGTGTTGCTCTTAATGGTGTTGTAGTCAAAACCACCTGACTTAAGTCAAAGTCATGACCAATTTAATTCTGTCCTATTCTGTTTTATTTATATACCACTTTTACTGAGATCTGATCTGATCGCTTCACATTCCACACAATAATAAGGGTGTGAGGGCGCTTTCACACTAATCACCATCCATTTGTACCGCGCACAGAAACGATGACTCAGCTCATTGGACCGAACTTTCACGCTGTATGTCCTGGGCTAAACTCAACAAAAGGTCAGTTATTTTGAGTTGTTTGCCAAAACGCACCTGATGGATTTTGATTTACTGCTTCTAGGAAATTTATACGATCGTCACCAAACCGGTGCTTGGGCCCGTCATCGTTGCAACTACAGTATATTTGTTATTATTCTCTGTACTCAGGTACACTTGTGGATTTTTACTCTTATTTAATTATCTAATATAACAACTTTTCTTTGTACCTACTTTTTAAATGCTGATAAATTATTAATGTTCAAAGAGTTTACATTTTACTACACAACAATTACCTTGTTATCTCTTACCTGGAAGTTGGCTTTTCCTTCTGTACTCACTGTCTTGGATTGTGTGTGTTTGTGTGTGTGTGTGTGTAGGGGAGGGTAGAGACGGGTGACAGGAATACACATTTTAAATGAAGAATGAATTCAATTATCAGTTCAATTTTAAAGCAGGGAGATTTGAGTCCAATCACAGTAACAATGTTAATAAATAAATCAGACCGCGTTTAGGTGAGGAGTATGAGACTGGTCTGGAGTAAGAGACTGGTCTGGATATGAGACTGGTCTGGAATAAGAGACTGGTCTGGAGTAAGAGACTGGTCTGGACTAAGAGACTGGTCTGGATATGAGACTGGTCTGGAGTAAGAGACTGGTCTGGATATGAGACTGGTCTGGAATAAGAGACTGGTCTGGAGTAAGAGACTGGTCTGGACTAAGAGACTGGTCTGGATATGAGACTGGTCTGGAGTAAGAGACTGGTCTGGAGTAAGAGACTGGTCTGGAGTATGAGACTGGTCTGGGGTAAGAGACTGGTCTGGACTAAGAGACTGGTCTGGATATGAGACTGGTCTGGACTAAGAGACTGGTCTGGTTATGAGACTGGTTTGGAGTAAGAGACTGGTCTGAAGTAAGAGACTGGTCTGGAGTAAGAGACTGGTCTGGAGTAAGAGACTGGTCTGGAGTCTGGGCCTGATCTGGAGTTTACACTTATAAGCATGTATTAAAAAATGTACAGCGCCATCTGTTGAATTTTAAGATTTAGATTTTTTATGATATAAGGGCGTTTTCCATTTTATTTTGTGTATCCTCTGTATCTTATCTTCTCCTCCTGAAGGGCCGATTGTGAATAAACAAAGCCTTTATGTTCCCTCAGGCTCGGCCAGATACACCTGTGAAAACCCCTTTAAAATTCATTCTGTACTTTTTACATAACGTGTGCACAAAAAAGTTTAAAATCACCTTGATGTGTTCCGTTACTTATCTCATAATTTTTTTTACCACTATCCAATGTACAGATACGCCCACTCTACAGTTTTATTATATATACAGTATGTGTGTGTGTGTGTGTGTGTGTAATATTGATTGATACACACTGACATTTCATACACATTTCTATAATATTATTTTGATTGTGTTAAGCTGCTCTGCCACACTGATCGTTGTTAAAAGCTCTACACACATAAAACTGGATTGAATGGAGAAAGGTGAGTCACAGAGTCTCAGCTCCAGGTGAACCTTCTGCTGGACAGTAACGAGGCTCCGCCCACAAGCAATCACAATAAGAAGAGCATACACACACCTGTTTATTTCTCTCTGGACTTCTTCCTCACATC